>NW_027261115.1:0-72500 GCF_045791955.1 Oncorhynchus clarkii lewisi
TCTTATATTTTTTTTTAAACCAACTTTTTGGCCTGAATTTCCAAGCATCACGTTTGGAGGAAACCTGGCACCATCCCTACGGTGAAGCATAGCGGTGGCAGCATCATGCTGTAGGGATGTTCTTCAGCGGCAGAGACTGGGAGAATAGTCAGGATCGAGGGAAAGATTAATAGAGCAAAGTACAGGGAGATCGTTAATGAAATCCTGCTCCAGAGCGCTCAGGGCCTCAGACTGGGGCAAAGGTTCACCTTCCAACAGGACAACGGCCCTAAGCACACAACCAAGACAACGCAGGAGTGGCTTCGGGACAAGTCTCTGAATGTCCTCGAGTGGCCCAGCCAGAGCCCGGATTTTAAGAGACCTGAAAATAGCTGTGCAGCAACGCTCCCCATCCAACCTGACAGAGCTTGAAAGGATTTGCAGATAAGAATGGGAGAAACTCCCCAAATACAGGTGTCCATGGGCTTTAGAAGCTTCTGATAGGCTAATTGATATCATTTGAGAAAATTGGAGGTGTACCTTCAAACTCCGTGCCTCTTTGCTTGACATCAAAAGAAATCAGCCAAGACCTGTGGTCAGGTTTGTGGAGAATAATAATTAATAATAATAATAAAGGTATATATTTTTTAGAGTATATCTATATAGGTATGTGTATATAGGTATGTGTATTGTCATGCCCTGGTCGAGGTATTTTGTGTTTATTTTCATTTATTTGGTCAGGCCAGGGTGTGGCATGGGTGTTTTGTATGTGGTGTGTTTTGTCCTGGGGTTTTGTTAGGTATTGGGTTTGTGGCTTAGTAGGGTTATCTAGGTAAGTCTATGGCTGTCTGAAGTGGTTCTCAATCAGAGGCAGGTGTTTATCGTTGTCTCTGATTGGGAACCATATTTAGGCAGCCATATTCTTTGGGTGTTCTGGGGGGGGGGGGGGGGGGGTGATTGTCCTTATGTTCATGTCACTGTGTTCGTTTGCACAAGATAGGCTGTTTTGGTTTTCACGGTATGTTTATTGTTTTGTATAGTTCGTGTTTTTGTCTTCATTAAAGATGTATCGAACAAACCACGCTGCATTTTGGTCCGACTCTCCTTCTACCGAAGAAAGCTGTTACATGCATGTTTATATGTCCATATAGGTATGTGTATATAGGTATATCTATATAGGTATGTGTATATAGGTATGTCTATATAGGTATGTGTAGGTATATATGTCTATATAGGTATGTCTATATAGGTATGTCTATATAGGTATGTCTATATAGGTATGTGTAGGTATATATGTCTATATAGGTATGTGTATATAGGTATGTCTATATAGGTATGTGTAGGTATATATGTCTATATAGGTATGTCTATATAGGTATGTCTATATAGGTATGTCTATATAGGTATGTCCATATAGGTATGTCTATATAGGTATGTCTATATAGGTATGTCTATATAGGTATGTGTATATAGGTATGTCTATATAGGTATGTGTAGGTATATATGTGGATATAGGTATGTTTATATAGGTATGTCTATATAGGTATGTCTATATAGGTATGTGTAGGTATATATGTCTATATAGGTATGTCTATATAGGTATGTGTAGGTATATATGTGGATATAGGTATGTTTATATAGGTATGTCTATATAGGTATGTCTATATAGGTATGTGTAGGTATATATGTGGATATAGGTATGTTTATATAGGTATGTCTATATAGGTATGTGTAGGTATATATGTGGATATAGGTATGTTTATATAGGTATGTCTATATAGGTATGTGTGTGTATAGGTATGTCTATATAGGTATGTGTAGGTATATATGTGTGTATAGGTATGTTTATATAGGTATGTCTATATAGGTATGTCTATATAGGTATGTGTAGGTATATATGTCTATATAGGTATGTCTATATAGGTATGTGTAGGTATATATGTGGATATAGGTATGTTTATATAGGTATGTCTATATAGGTATGTCTATATAGGTATGTGTAGGTATATATGTGTATATAGGTATGTTTATATAGGTATGTCTATATAGGTATGTGTGTATACAGGTATGTGTATATAGGTATGTGTAGGTATATATGTCTATATAGGAATGTGTATGTATATATATGTGTATATGTCTGCATGCTTGTATGTATATGGATATATATATTTACCACCCAAAAATATGGGGGATTGGAAATGATGCAGACAATTACATTGATGGAAGCTACAATCTTTCCGCAATATGAAGCTGATCCACACCTTAAAATGAAAACAAATAAATATCAGCCAAGACCTCAGAAAAAATATTGTAGAACTCCACAAGTCTGGTTCATCCTTGGGACCAATTTCCAAACGCCTGAAGGTACCACGCTCATCTGTACAAAAAAATAGTACGCAAGTATAAATACCATGGGACCACACAGCCGTCATACCACTCAGGAAGGAGACGCATTCTGTCTCCTGGAGATGAATGTACTTTGGTGAGAAAAGTGCAAATCAAACAACAGCAAAGGAACAACAGCAAAGGACCTTGTGAAGATGCTGGAGGAAACGGGTACAAAAGTATCTATATCCACAGTAAAACGAGTTCTATATCGACATAACCTGAAAGGCCGCTCAGAAAGGAAGAAGCCACTGCTCAAAAATAGCCAGACTACGGTTTGCAACTGTACATGATTTGTTTGCAACTGTACAAGATCGTACTTTTTGGAGAAATGTCCTCTGGTCTGATGAAATAAAAATAGAACTGTTTGGCCATAATGACCATCGTTATGTTTGGAGAAAAAAGGGGGAGGCTTGCAAGCCGAAGAACACCATCCCAACCGTGAAGCACGGGGGTGGCAGCATCATGTTGTGAGGGTGCTCTGCTGCAGGAGGGTCTGGTGCACTTCACAAAATAGATGGCATCACGAGGTAGGAAAATTATGTGGATATATTGAAGCAACTTCTCAAGACATCAGTCAGGAAGATAAAGCTTGGTCGCAAATGGGTCTTCCAAATGGACAATGACCCTAAGCATACAAAATGGCTAAAGGACAACAAAGTCAAGGTATTGGAGTGGCCATCACAAAGCCCTGACCTCAATCCTATAGAACATTTGTGGGCAGAACTGAAAAAGCGTGTGCGAGCAAGGAGGCCTACAAACCTGACTCAGTTACACCAGCTCTGTCAGGAGGAATGGGCCAAAATTCACCACACTTATTGTGGGAAGCTTGTGGGAGGCTACCCAAAATGTTTGACCCAAGTTAAACAATTTAAAGGCAATGCTACCAAATACTAATTGAGTGTATGTAAACTTCTGACCCACTAGGAATGTGATGAAAGAAATAAAAGCTGAAATAAATCATTCTCTCTACTGTATTCTGAAATTTCACATTCTTAAAATAAAGTGGTGATCCTAACTGACCTAAAACAGGGAATTTTTACTGGGATGTATGTCAGGAATTGTGAAAAACTGAGTTTAAATGTATTTGGCTAAGGTGTATGTAAACTTCCGACTTCAACTGTATATTGCATTGCTCTCTCCCTGCATTGATCCTCTCCTCTCCTCTCCTCTCTTCTCCTCTCTTCTCCTCTCCTCTCTTCTGCCCTCTCTTCTCCTCTCCTCTCCTGTCCTCTCCTCTCTTCTGTCCTCTCCTCTCTTCTGTCCTCTCCTCTCCTCTCCTCTCCTCTCCTCTCCTCTGTCAGGCCTGTACTTTCTTTCTTGCATGTGTGCCACGATGTGGTCGCTACGACGATGTTTCACTGCTCAGAATGGAATCACCAGCTCAAAAACGTTCTTATTATATTTATATTTCACCACCACTGCCTCTGGCAGCTGCACTCATGCTGGATAACAGCCTGCTTCCTTTAAATAGGCTGTGACAATATGACTTACCCTCCAAAAAAACAAAGGTAAACATCAACACGGCTGTAACTGTGTTGTTACAGAGACCTCAAGCAAACAACTGTGGTACCTTCAGGCGTTCTCATCTATTGATGAGAATTGAGTAAGATGTGGCTAAAAAGATGCCTGAAAAATAAGAGTTGGATACAGAGATGGAGAACAGACCTGGCTATATATTCACCTCTGACCTCTCTAAGCTATAGTCAATAAGGGAAGAAGAAACTTGGGTAGGATCAATAGAAAAGGGTGTTAGAACGATGTGAATAAGCAGGAGTGATTGATTTGACCAGACGGATCAATCCTGTTGGGAGGTTCTCTCTGGCCTCAACCTCCTGCCTGTTGATTTCAGATGGATAGATTCTGTACGGACATCCTCTCTGGCCTCAACCTCCTGCCTGTTGGTTTCAGTACAGGAAGTACGTGGTGGCAGTGGGACAGGGTGACACAACTGATGTTGACAAGTGTCTGGAACAGAGAGAGAGAAAAGAGGGCAAGAGAGAGAGAGAGAGAGAGAGAGAGAAAAGAGGGCGAGAGAGAGAGAGAGAGAGAGAAAAGAGGGCAAGAGAGAGAGAGGGCGAGAGAGAGAGAAAGAGACAGGACTAGAGAGGGAGAAAGAGAGGGGACTAGGGTGGGAGAAAGAGAGGGGACTAGGGTGGAAGAAAGAGAGGGGACTAGGGTGGGAGAAAGAGAGGGGACTAGGGTGGGAGAAAGAGAGGGGACTAGGGAGGGAGAAGGAGAGGGAAAGAGAGTGACAGAGGGGGAAAGAGAGATACGTAGAATGGGGAAAAAGAGAGAGAGGAATCGATCCAACGACAGCCACTCCCACAGCGAGCCCTGCATGTCCCTGTTCTTCTGGTTGTCTCCTCATACCCTGTAGGATACCACAGTAACCCTGGCTGTGGCTGGGTGCCGTGGTGTTGCTGTGGTTCTGCTGTGGTCCTGCCCCAGGCTTCAAAGGCCCCAGCCACAGATCTAATTAGAGGGACCAGCCCCGGACCAGGACCCTGCATGGGCTGGGGACAAGCAAGTGAAAACTCTGCACAAGTGCACACTACACCACGCCGCACTTCAGCAGCAGCGAGGCAGACTAGGGAAAGCTGACATGGGGCTGACATACAGTGCCTTCGAAGAGTATTCGGACACCTTGATTTTTTTCTGTTTAGAGGAGATTAAACAAACCTTCTGTTTAGAGGAGATTAAACAAACCTTCTGTTTAGAGGAGATTAAACAAACCTTCTGTTTAGAGGAGATTAAACAAACCTTCTGTTTAGAGGAGAGGGAACAAACCTTCTGTTTAGAGGAGAGGGAACAAACCTTCTGTTTAGAGGAGATTAAACAAACCTTCTGTTTAGAGGAGATGGAACAAACCTTCTGTTTAGAGGAGATTAAACAAACCTTCTGTTTAGAGGAGATTAAACAAACCTTCTGTTTAGAGGAGATTAAACAAACCTTCTGTTTAGAGGAGATGGAACAAACCTTCTGTTTAGAGGAGATTGAACAAACCTTCTGTTTAGAGGAGATGGAACAAACCTTCTGTTTAGAGGAGATGGAACAAACCTTCTGTTTTTAGGAGATGGAACAAACCTTCTGTTTAGAGGAGATGGAACAAACCTTCTGTTTAGGGGAGATTAAACAAACCTTCTGTTTAGAGGAGATTAAACAAACCTTCTGTTTAGAGGAGATTAAACAAACCTTCTGTTTAGAGGAGATTAAACAAACCTTCTGTTTAGAGGAGATGGAACAAACCTTCTGTTTAGAGGAGATTAAACAAACCTTCTGTTTAGAGGAGATGGAACAAACCTTCTGGTTAGAGGAGATTAAACAAACCTTCTGTTTAGAGGAGATGGAACAAACCTTCTGTTTAGAGGAGATGGAACAAACCTTCTGTTTAGAAGAGATGGAACACATTCTGTTTAGAGGAGATGGAACACATTCTGTTTAGAGGAGATGGAACAAACCTTCTGTTTAGAGGAGATGGAACAAACCTTCTGTTTAGAAGAGATGGAACACATTCTGTTTAGAGGAGATGGAACACATTCTGTTTAGAGGAGATTAAACAAACCTTCTGTTTAGAGGAGATGGAACAAACCTGTTTAGAGGAAATGGAACAAACCTTCTGTTTAGGGGAGATTAAACAAACCTTCTGTTTAGAGGAGATGGAACAAACCTTCTGTTTAGAGGAGATTAAACAAACCTTCTGTTTAGAGGAGATTAAACAAACCTTCTGTTTAGAGGAGATTAAACAAACCTTCTGTTTAGAGGAGATTAAACAAACCTTCTGTTTAGAGGAGATTAAACAAAGCTTCTGTTTAGAGGAGATGGAACAAACATTCTGTTTAGAGGAGATGGAACACATTCTGTTTAGAGGAGATGGAACACATTCTGTTTAGAGGAGATGGAACACATTCTGTTTAGAGGAGATGGAACACATTCTGTTTAGAGGAGATGGAACAAACCTTCTGTTTAGAAGAGATGGAATAAACCTTCTGTTTAGAGGAGATGGAACAAACCTTCTGCTTAGAGGAGATTAAACAAACCTTCTGTTTAGAGGAGATTAAACAAACCTTCTGTTTAGAGGAGATTAAACAAACCTTCTGTTTAGAGGAGATGGAACACATTCTGTTTAGAGGAGATGGAACAAACCTTCTGTTTAGAAGAGATGGAACACATTCTGTTTAGAGGAGATGGAACACATTCTGTTTAGAGGAGATGGAACAAACCTTCTGTTTAGAGGAGATGGAACAAACCTTCTGTTTAGAGGAGATGGAACAAACCTTCTGTTTAGAGGAGATGGAACAAACCTTCTGTTTAGAGGAGATTAAACAAACCTTCTGTTTAGGGGAGATTAAACAAACCTTCTGTTTAGAGGAGATGGAACAAACCTTCTGTTTAGAGGAGATTAAACAAACCTTCTGTTTAGGGGAGATGGAACAAACCTTCTGTTTAGAGGAGATGGAAAAAACCTTCTGTTTAGAGGAGATGGAACAAACCTTCTGTTTAGAGGAGATGGAACAAACCTTCTGTTTAGAGGAGATGGAACACATTCTGTTTAGAGGAGATGGAACAAACCTTCTGTTTAGAGGAGATGGAACAAACCTTCTGTTTAGAGGAGATGGAACAAACCTTCTGTTTAGAAGAGATTGAACACATTCTGTTTAGAGGAGATGGAACACATTCTGTTTAGAGGAGATTAAACAAACCTTCTGTTTAGAGGAGATGGAACAAACCTTCTGTTTAGAGGAAATGGAACAAACCTTCTGTTTAGGGGAGATTAAACAAACCTTCTGTTTAGAGGAGATGGAACAAACCTTCTGTTTAGAGGAGATGGAACAAACCTTCTGCTTAGAGGAGATTAAACAAACCTTCTGTTTAGAGGAGATTAAACAAACCTGTTTAGAGGAGATTAAACAAACCTTCTGTTTAGAGGAGATTAAACAAAGCTTCTGTTTAGAGGAGATGGAACAAACCTTCTGTTTAGAAGAGATGGAACACATTCTGTTTAGAGGAGATGGAACACATTCTGTTTAGAGGAGATGGAACACATTCTGTTTAGAGAAGATGGAACAAACCTTCTGTTTAGAAGAGATGGAACAAACCTTCTGTTTAGGGGAGATTAAACAAACCTTCTGTTTAGAGGAGATGGAACAAACCTTCTGTTTAGAGGAGATGGAACAAACCTTCTGCTTAGAGGAGATTAAACAAACCTGTTTAGAGGAGATTAAACAAACCTGTTTAGAGGAGATTAAACAAACCTTCTGTTTAGAGGAGATTAAACAAAGCTTCTGTTTAGAGGAGATGGAACAAACCTTCTGTTTAGAAGAGATGGAACACATTCTGTTTAGAGGAGATGGAACACATTCTGTTTAGAGGAGATGGAACACATTCTGTTTAGAGGAGATGGAACAAACCTTCTGTTTAGAAGAGATGGAACACATTCTGTTTAGAGGAGATGGAACACATTCTGTTTAGAGGAGATGGAACAAACCTTATGTTTAGAGGAGATGGAACAAACCTTCTGTTTAGAGGAGATGGAACAAACCTTCTGTTTAGAGGAGATTAAACAAACCTTCTGTTTAGAGGAGATGGAACAAACCTTCTGTTTAGAGGAGATGGAACAAACCTTCTGTTTAGAGGAGATGGAACAAACCTTATGTTTAGAGGAGATGGAACAAACCTTCTGTTTAGGGGAGATTAAACAAACCTTCTGTTTAGAGGAGATGGAACAAACCTTCTGTTTAGAGGAGATGGAACAAACCTTCTGTTTAGAGGAGATGGAACACATTCTGTTTAGAGGAGATGGAACACATTCTGTTTAGAGGAGATTAAACAAACCTTCTGTTTAGAGGAGATGGAACAAACCTTCTGTTTAGAAGAGATGGAACACATTCTGTTTAGAGGAGATGGAACACATTCTGTTTAGAGGAGATTAAACAAACCTTCTGTTTAGAGGAGATGGAACAAACCTTCTGTTTAGAGGAAATGGAACAAACCTTCTGTTTAGGGGAGATTAAACAAACCTTCTGTTTAGAGGAGATGGAACAAACCTTCTGTTTAGAGGAGATGGAACAAACCTTCTGTTTAGAGGAGATGGAACAAAGCTTCTGTTTAGAGGAGATTAAACAAACCTTCTGTTTAGAGGAGATTAAACAAACCTTCTGTTTAGAGGAGATGGAACAAACCTTCTGTTTAGAAGAGATGGAACACATTCTGTTTAGAGGAGATGGAACACATTCTGTTTAGAGTAGATGGAACACATTCTGTTTAGAGGAGATGGAACACATTCTGTTTAGAGGAGATGGAACAAACCTTCTGTTTAGAAGAGATGGAACACATTCTGTTTAGAGGAGATGGAACACATTCTGTTTAGAGGAGATGGAACAAACCTTCTGTTTAGAGGAGATGGAACAAACCTTCTGTTTAGAGGAGATGGAACAAACCTGTTTAGAGGAGATTAAACAAACCTTCTGTTTAGAGGAGATTAAACAAAGCTTCTGTTTAGAGGAGATGGAAGAAACCTTCTGTTTAGAGGAGATGGAACAAACCTTCTGTTTAGAGGAGATTAAACAAACCTTCTGTTTAGAGGAGATTAAACAAACCTTCTGTTTAGAGGAGATGGAACAAACCTTCTGTTTAGAGGAGATGGAACAAACCTTCTGTTTAGAGGAGATGGAACAAACCTTCTGTTTAGAGGAGATGGAACAAACCTTCTGTTTAGAAGAGATGGAACACATTCTGTTTAGAGGAGATGGAACACATTCTGTTTAGAGGAGATTAAACAAACCTTCTGTTTAGAGGGGATTAAACAAACCTTCTGTTTAGAGGAGATGGAACACATTCTGTTTAGAGGAGATTAAACAAACCTTCTGTTTAGAGGAGATTAAACAAACCTTCTGTTTAGAGGAGATTAAACAAACCTTCTGTTTAGAGCAGATAAAACAAACCTTCTGTTTAGAGGAGATTAAACAAACCTTCTGTTTAGAGGAGACTCATAAAGTAATAATGGCAAATCCTGAAGGGGTTTGTGTTTGTCTTCAGAAAATATTTACATGACAAAATAAAAACATTATTTTGTTGAATTTTATGAATTTTGTAGAGCAAAGTATTCCACAAAACATGTGATTTAAAAGTGTATCTGATGTGTGGAATCAAACCGCTGTCAAGCGGAAACCTCAGAGGACATATCAGCCTCAAACAAAGACAGAACAATGGAGGAAACCATTCTCTTACTTACCTTTCATCTCTGCTTAGTCCCAAGGTACCATTCAAGTGGTCCAAGGACTGTAACTACGCTTTTGAGTCCGCTAAAGCGCTACTTTGTAGTGCCCCAGTGCTTGCCGCCCCCAACTTTGACAAACCTTTTAAGTTGGAGGTAGATGCTAGTATAGTGGGGGTGGGTGCGGTTCTCTTACAGGAAGATGAAGACGGAGTGGATCGGCCCGTCAGTTTCTTCTCCCGTAAGTTCAACTCGTGTCAGTCAAGATACTCTACAATTGAACAAGAGACGCTGGCTTTATTGCTTGCCTTACAGTTATTTGAGGTATATGTGGGCTCCAGTGCCTTGCCTGTTATGGTCTTCACGGACCATAATCCATTGGTGTTCTTGAAGCAAATGTACAACCAGAACCGCCGCCTTATGCGGTGGGCTCTGATTGTACAAGGATATAATGTACAGATAGCTTATGTGAAGGGCTCGGCGAATGTGGTTGCTGACGCTCTATCACGGGTTTACTAACTGGGGAAGCGATGGCTTTTGTTATTGCAAAACTAGATTTGCAATTTTTGTGGTGGGCGTGTTACGTTCCCCAGTTTATGTGTTGTAGTTTGTGTATTTGCATGTGTTTATTTCAGGAAATGGCTTCCTGAAATCCCTCAAGCAGCTGATTGGTCGACTCCAGGGCTAATTGGAGAGCTGACCCCGCCCCCTCGTCAAAACACAGCTGTCTCCAATTATACATTCATTCTGAAGCTATATAAAAGCCAGTGTACTGTTCAGGAGAGAGAGATTTTGGAGGTAGGGATTGCTGAGAGATATTTTGCTGAGGTCATTGCTGAGCGATTGTTTGTGAGAGAGTTTTTGCTAGAGGTTGATTTTGCTGGGAGTTCATTGCTGAGAGTGGGTATGTTCTGAGTTTGTTGCTCAGGTAGAGCTTAGTTGATGTCCTTTGTTTCTTAGTTTGTTTGTAAAATTGTGTAATATTCTGTTTCATTTGTTCCCAGGGGGGAAGGGGAAGGCACCTTGGGAGTGCTTATGCAAGAGGCCCGCGGGCATACATATACCCGTAGTATATTCACTGTCTAGGCACACTAGGTAAGACCTGGGCGGACCACTCCCTGTATTTTGGTTAGGGCACCAGGTGGTGCTAAATTAGGTAAGTAGTGGGTAGGCAGGTAAGATAGGAGAGGGGGGGGCTTTGAGATTTACTTTCTTTGCTTTGGTTCCGTCCAGCCCCTTTTCCCCATATTACCGTGTACAGGAATAAAGTCCTTGTAAAACGGTACCACATTCTGCCTGTTGTCATTCTTACTCGCACCTACAGTCCATACCTCTTTCGCTTCACAGAGAGTTTAGTTGTAGCAGGGGGTTGCGTTCCCTCTTCATAGAGGCGTGCGTAACATAAGAGGTGAGAGGAGAGTAAGAGGTGTTTATGTTTGGGACATGGTTCTGGGGTCAGTAAGAGGTGTTTATGTTTGGGACATGGTTCTGGGGTCAGTAAGAGGTGTTTATGTTTGGGACATGGTTCTGGGGTCAGTAAGAGGTGTTACGTTTAGGACATGGTTCTGGGGTCAGTAAGAGGGGTTTATGTTTAGGACATGGTTCTGGGGTCAGTAAGAGGGGTTTATGTTTAGGACATGGTTCTGGGGTCAGTAAGAGGGGTTTATGTTTAGGACATGGTTCTGGGGTCAGTAAGAGGGGTTTATGTTTAGGACATGGTTCTGGGGTCATGTTTAGGACATGGTTCTGGGGTCAGTAAGAGGGGTTGTGTTTAGGACATGGTTCTGGGGTCAGTAAGAGGTGTTTATGTTTAGGACATGGTACTGGTGTCAGTAAGAGGGGTTTATGTTTAGGACATGGTTCTGGGGTCAGTAAGAGGGGTTACGTTTAGGACATGTCTCTCACCATGTGTCTCATCAGTAAGAGGGGTTACGTTCAGGACATGGTTCTGGGGTCAGTAAGAGGGGTTTATGTTTAGGACATGGTTCTGGGGTCAGTAAGAGGGGTTTATGTTTAGGACATGGTTCTGGGGTCAGTAAGAGGGGTTTATGTTTAGGACATGGTTCTGGGGTCAGTAAGAGGGGTTTATGTTTAGGACATGGTTCTGGGGTCAGTAAGAGGGGTTTATGTTTAGGACATGGTTCTGGGGTCAGTAAGAGGGGTTTATGTTTAGGACATGGTTCTGGGGTCAGTAAGAGGGGTTTATGTTTAGGACATGGTTCTGGGGTCAGTAAGAGGGGTTTATGTTTAGGACATGGTTCTGGGGTCAGTAAGAGGGGTTTATGTTTAGGACATGGTTCTGGGGTCAGTAAGAGGGGTTTATGTTTAGGACATGGTTCTGGGGTCAGTAAGAGGGGTTTTGTTTAGGACATGGTTCTAGGGTCATGTTTAGGACATGGTTCTGGGGTCAGTAAGAGGGGTTTATGTTTAGGACATGGTTCTGGGGTCAGTAAGAGGGGTTTATGTTTAGGACATGGTTCTGGGGTCAGTAAGAGGGGTTTATGTTTAGGACATGGTTCTGGGGTCAGTAAGAGGGGTTTATGTTTAGGACATGGATCTGGGGTCAGTAAGAGGGGTTTATGTTTAGGACATGGTTCTGGGGTCATGTTTAGGACATGGTTCTGGGGTCAGTAAGAGGGGTTTATGTTTAGGACATGGTTCTGGGGTCAGTAAGAGGGGTTTATGTTTAGGACATGGTTCTGGGGTCAGTAAGAGGGGTTTATGTTTAGGACATGGTACTGGGGTCATGTTTAGGACATGGTTCTGGGGTCAGTAAGAGGGGTTATGTTTAGGACATGGTTCTGGGGTCAGTAAGAGGTGTTTATGTTTAGGACATGGTACTGGGGTCAGTAAGAGGGGTTTATGTTTAGGACATGGTTCTGGGGTCAGTAAGAGGGGTTGTGTTTAGGACATGGTTCTGGGGTCATGTTTAGGACATGGTTCTGGGGTCAGTAAGAGGGGTTGTGTTTAGGACATGGTTCTGGGGTCAGTAAGAGGTGTTTATGTTTAGGACATGGTACTGGGGTCAGTAAGAGGGGTTATGTTTAGGACATGGTTCTGGGGTCAGTAAGAGGGGTTATGTTTAGGACATGGTACTGGGGTCAGTAAGAGGGGTTATGTTTAGGACATGGTTCTGGGGTCAGTAAGAGGGGTTATGTTTAGGACATGGTTCTGGGGTCATGTTTAGGACATGGTTCTGGGGTCAGTAAGAGGGGTTTATGTTTAGGACATGGTTCTGGGGTCAGTAAGAGGGGTTTATGTTTAGGACATGGTTCTGGGGTCAGTAAGAGGGGTTATGTTTAGGACATGGTTCTGGGGTCATGTTTAGGACATGGTTCTGGGGTCAGTAAGAGGGGTTGTGTTTAGGACATGGTTCTGGGGTCAGTAAGAGGTGTTTATGTTTAGGACATGGTACTGGGGTCAGTAAGAGGGGTTTATGTTTAGGACATGGTTCTGGGGTCAGTAAGAGGGGTTTATGTTTAGGACATGGTTCTGGGGTCAGTAAGAGGTGTTTATGTTTAGGACATGGTACTGGGGTCAGTAAGAGGGGTTTATGTTTAGGACATGGTTCTGGGGTCAGTAAGAGGGGTTATGTTTAGGACATGGTTCTGGGGTCATGTTTAGGACATGGTTCTGGGGTCAGTAAGAGGGGTTGTGTTTAGGACATGGTTCTGGGGTCAGTAAGAGGTGTTTATGTTTAGGACATGGTACTGGGGTCAGTAAGAGGGGTTATGTTTAGGACATGGTTCTGGTGTCAGTAAGAGGGGTTACGTTTAGGACATGTCTCTCACCATGTGTCTCATCAGTAAAAGGTGTTACGTTCAGGACATGGTTCTGGGGTCAGTAAGAGGGGTTTATGTTTAGGACATGGTTCTGGGGTCAGTAAGAGGGGTTTATGTTTAGGACATGGTTCTGGGGTCAGTAAGAGGGGTTTATGTTTAGGACATGGTTCTGGGGTCAGTAAGAGGGGTTTATGTTTAGGACATGGTTCTGGGGTCATTAAGAGGGGTTTATGTTTAGGACATGGTTCTGGGGTCAGTAAGAGGGGTTTATGTTTAGGACATGGTTCTGGGGTCAGTAAGAGGGGTTACGTTTAGGACATGTCTCTCACCATGTGTCTCATCAGTAAGAGGGGTTACGTTTAGGACATGTCTCTCACCATGTGTCTCATCAGTAAGAGGGGTTGTGTTTAGGACATGGTTCTGGGGTCAGTAAGAGGTGTTTATGTTCAGGACATGGTTCTGGGGTCAGTAAGAGGGTTTACGTTTGTAACATTTGCAGTTGTCACTCTCAGCTATCCTTAACCCTCGTACAACCAACATAATTTACATACATGTAGAACCTACTGGAAAAACCAATAGTCATAGCAAAATATCAACTTCATTCTTATCAAAACATCATTAGACATGTAAATAATGTTATCTAAAATTACCAAAACAGATGGTTATTTATTTACTAACCCCACAGACAGCATTAGCGTCGCTGCTAGTGGAACAATGGGAATGGTAGTGTCTAAGGCAGGATGGTTTTAAAAAAAACGTTCTAGCAAGTAACCTATTTTATACCTGTATGTAAAGTCATTTAGATTGTTTTACACAATCATACCTAGCTAGGGGCTGGTAAAACCTTGGATCATTGCTATTCTAACTTCCGCGAAGCATATAAGGCCCTCCCCCGCACTCCTTTCGGAAAAGCTGACCACGACTCCATTTTGTTGCTCCCTGCCTACAGACAAAAGCTAAAACAAGAAGCTCCCATGCTGAGGTCTGTTCAACGCTGGTCTGACCAATCTGATTCCACGCTCCAAGACTGCTTCCATCACGTGGACTGGGATATGTTTCGTATTGCGTCAGACAACAACATTGACGAATACGCTGATTCGGTGAGCGAGTTCATTAGAACGTGCGTTGAAGATGTCGTTCCCATAGCAACGATTAAAACATTCCCAAACCAGAAACCGTGGATTGATGGCAGCATTCGCGTGAAATTGAAAGCGCGAACCACTGCTTTTAATCAGGGCAAGGTGACCGGAAACATGACCGAATACAAACAGTGTAGCTATTCCCTCCGCAAGGCAATCAAACAAGCTAAGCGTCAGTATAGAGACAAAGTAGAATCGCAATTAAACGGCTCAGACACAAGAGGTATGTGGCAGGGTCTACAGTCACTCACAAATTACAAAAAGAAAACCAGCCCAGTCACGGACCAGGATGCCTTGCTCCCAGGCAGACTAAATCACTTTTTTGCCCGCATTGAGGACAATACAGTGCCACTGACACGGCCCGCAACCAAAACATGCGGACTCTCCTTCACTGCAGCCGAGGTGAGTAAAACATTTAAACGTGTTAA
Source organism: Oncorhynchus clarkii lewisi (assembly GCF_045791955.1). NCBI lineage: Eukaryota > Metazoa > Chordata > Actinopteri > Salmoniformes > Salmonidae > Oncorhynchus > Oncorhynchus clarkii. The sequence continues at coordinate 14,930 of NW_027261115.1, forward strand.
CCCTCGCAAGGCTGCAGGCCCAGATGGTATCTCCAGCCGTGCCCTCAGAGCATGCGTAGACCAGCTGGCTGGTGTGTTTACGGACATATTCAATCGATCCCTATCCCAGTCTGCTGTTCCCACATGCTTCAAGAGGGCCACCATTGTTCCTGTTCCCAAGAAAGCTAAGGTAACTGAGCTAAACGACTACCGCCCCGTAGCACTCACTTCCGTCATCATGAAGTGCTTTGAGAGACTAGTCAAGGACCATATCACCTCCACCCTACCTGACACCCTAGACCCACTCCAATTTGCTCACCGCCCAAATAGGTCCACAGACGATGAAATCTCAACCACACTGCACACTGCCCTAACCCATCTGGACAAGAGGAATACCTATGTGAGAATGCTGTTCATCGACTACAGCTCAGCATTTAACACCATAGTACCCTCCAAACTCGTCATCAAGCTCGAGACCCTGGGTCTTGACCCTGCCCTGTGCAACTGGGTACTGGACTTCCTGACGGGCCGCCCCCAGGTGGTGAGGGTAGGTAACAACATCTCCACCCCGCTGATCCTCAACACTGGGGCGCCACAAGGGTGCGTTCTGAGCCCTCTCCTGTACTCCCTGTTCACCCACGACTGCGTGGCCACGCACGCCTCCAACTCAATCATTAAGTTTGCGGACGACACAACAGTGGTAGGCTTGATTACCAACAACGACGAGACGGCCTACAGGGAGGAGGTGAGGGCCCTCGGAGTGTGGTGTCAGGAAAATAACCTCACACTCAACGTCAACAAAACTAAGGAGATGATTGTGGACTTTAGGAAACAGCAGAGGGAACACCCCCCTATCCACATCGATGGAACAGTAGTGGAGAGGGTAGCACATTTTAAGTTCCTCGGCGTACACATAACAGACAAACTGAATTGGTCCACCCACACAGACAGCATCGTGAAGAAGGCGCAGCAGCGCCTCTTCAACCTCAGGAGGCTGAAGAAATTCGGCTTGTCACCAAAAGCACTCACAAACTTCTACAGATGCACAATCGAGAGCATCCTGTCGGGCTGTATAACCGCCTGGTACGGCAACTGCTCCGCCCACAACCGTAAGGCTCTCCAGAGGGTAGTGAGGTCTGCACAACGCATCACCGGGGGCAAACTACCTGCCCTCCAGGACACCTACACCACTCGATGTCACAGGAAGGCCATAAAGATCATCAAGGACAACAACCAGCCGAGCCGCTGCCTGTTCACCCCGCTATCATCCAGAAGGCGAGGTCAGTGCAGGTGCATCAAAGCTGGGACTGAGAGACTGAAAAACAGCTTCTATCTCAAGGACATCAGACTGTTAAACAGCCACCACTAACATTGAGTGGCTGCTGCCAACACACTGACTCAACTCCAGCCACTTTAATAATGGGAATAATGGGAATTGATGGGAATTGATGTAAAATATATCACTAGCCACTTTAAACAATGCTACTTAATATAATGTTTACGTACCCTACATTATTTATCTCATATGCATACGTATATACTGTACTCTATATCATCTACTGCATCTTTATGTAATACATGTATCACTAGCCTCTTTAAACTATGCCACTTTGTTTACATACTCATCTCATATGTATATACTGTACTCAATACCATATACTGTATCTTGCCTATGCCGCTCTGTACCATCACTCATTCATATATCTTTATGTACATATTCTTTATCCCTTTACACTTGTGTGTATAAGGTAGTAGTTTTGGAATTGTTAGCTAGATTACTCGTTGGTTATTACTGCATTGTCGGAACTAGAAGCACAAGCATTTCGCTACACTCGCATTAACATCTGCTAACCATGTGTATGTGACAAATAAAATTTGATTTGATTTGATAAGCAGTTATAACCAGCTATAACCAGTTATAACCAGCTATAACCAGTTATAACCAGCTATAACCAGTTATAACCAGCTATAACCAGCTACAACCAGTTATAAGCAGCCACAACCTGTTATAACCAGTTATAACCAGCTATAACCCGTTATAACCAGCTATAACCAGCTGTAACCAGCTATAACCAGCTATAACCAGTGTGAATTACAGGGGGGGGTCTCAGACACCCTAAATGATAGACATGAGTCCCACTAAATGCAACAAAGTCAAACGTTGGGGGGGGGGGGGGGGGGTGTCTCTAAATAATGTTAATTTGTTTACAATTGAATATGTACTGTTAAAGTGCTAGATATTACAATTAAAGATTATTCCTATATTAAAACGAACACCCCTACCTCTGTGTCATGGTTAAAATATAGATACACACTATACTATATACACTGCTCAAAAAAATAAAGGGAACACTAAAATAACACATCCTAGATCTGAATGAATGAAACATTCTTATTAAATACTTTTTTCTTTACATAGTTGAATGTGCTGACAACAAAATCACACAAATGATCAATGGAAATCAAATTTATCAACCCATGGAGGTCTGGATTTGGAGTCACACTCAAAATTAAAGTGGAAAACCACACTACAGGCTGATCCAACTTTGATGTAATGTCCTTAAAACAAGTCAAAATGAGGCTCAGTAGTGTGTGTGGCCTCCACGTGCCTGTATGACCTCCCTACAACGCCTGGGAATGCTCCTGAAAGGTGGCGGATGATATCCCGAGGGATCTCCTCCCAGACCTGGAATAAATCATCCGCCAACTCCTGGACAGTCTGTGGTGCAACGTGGCGTTGGTGGATGGAGCGAGACATAATGTCCCAGATGTGCACAATTGGATTCAGGTCTGGGGAACGGACGGGCCAGTCCATAGCATCTTGCAGGAACTGCTGACACACTCCAGCCACATGAGGTCTAGCATTGTCTTGCATTAGGAGGAACCCAGGGCAAACCGCACCAGCATATGGTCTCACAAGGGGTCTGAGGATCTCATCTCGGTACCTAATGGCAGTCAGGCTACCTCTGGCGAGCACATGGAGGGCTGTGCAGCCCCCCAAAGATATGCCACCCCACACCATGACTGACCCACCGCCAAACCGGTCATGCTGGAGGATGTTGCCGGCAGCAGAACGTTCTCCACGGCATCTCCAGACTCTGTCACGTCTGTCACATGCTCAGTGTGAACCTGCTTTCATCTGTGAAGAGCACAGGGCGCCAGTGGCGAATTTGCCAATCTTGGTGTTCTCTGGCAAATGCCAAATGTCCCGCACAGTGTTGGACTGTAAGCACAACCCCCACCTGTGGACGTCGGGCCCTCATACCACCCTCATGGAGTCTGTTTCTGACCGTTTGAGCAGACACATGCACATTTGTGGGCTGCTGGAGGTCATTTTGCAGGGCTCTGGCAGTGCTCCTCCTGCTCATCCTTGCACAAAGGCGGAGGTAGAGGTCCTGCTACTGGGTTGTTACCCTCCTACGGCCTCCTCCACGTCTCCTGATGTACTGGCCTGTCTCCTGGTAGCGCCTCCCTGCTCTGGACACTACGCTGACAGACACAGCAAACCTTCTTGCCACAGCTCGCATTGATGTGCCATCCTGGATGAGCTGCACTACCTGAGCCACTTGTGTGGGTTGTAGACTCTGTCTCATGCTACCACTAGAGTGAAAGCACCGCCAGCATTCAAAAGTTACCAAAACATCAGCCAGGAAGCACAGGAACTGAGAAGTTGTCTGTGGTCACCCCCTGCAGAACCACTCCTTTATTGGGGTGTCTTGCTAATTGCCTATAATTTTCCACCTGTTATCTATTCCATTTGCACAACAGCATGTGAAATGTATTGTCAATCAGTGTTGCTTCCTAAGTGGACAGTTTGATTCCACAGAAGTGTGATTGACTTGGAGTTACATTGTGTTGTTTAAGTGTTCCCTTTATTTTTTTGAGCAGTGTATATAATCCCGGTGGTTGCATCCCGAGACAGTCCTTTATCTCAGTCCGTTTTCAGGTGTCCCAACTTTTCTTTCTGCCAAAAATGTAATTTTGTCAAACAAGGTGCATTAATTAATTCAGGCCAATGACAATCGCTGCATGTCATTACACTTTGTGTTGTTCTGTACAGGTGTCTCTTTCCATTCATCAAATGGCACAGGGACTGTTTATTTAACCTTTTCTTTTAACTAGGCAAGTCAGTTAAACTTCTCAGGGCTGCGATCTAAGGTTAAAACCTCTTCCGTCTACCCCCTCCTTAGTCGAACATTCTGTTAAAAATCGCGCAACATTTCAGCGTCCTGCTACTCATGCCAGGAATATAGTATATGCATATGATTAGTATGTGTGGATAGAAAACACTCTGAAGTTTCTAAAACTGGTTAAATCACGTCTGTGACTATAACAGAGCGTGTGTTTCATCGAAAAGCGCAAGAAAAACTGGTCACTGAAAACTGGAAAAAATATCCATGCGCCACTTGCATGTATTGTTTAAGGGACAACAAATTAAATGGGGCCAAGATTGCAATTCCTACAGCTTCCACACGATGTCGCCAGTCTTGTCAATTTCCTGGGAGTTATTTCTTGGTCAAACAAAGGAGAAAGATTCCATTCCATCCGGTCTCCGACAGGACGTCTTGGAAGAGAGATTTCCCAAACATGATTTGAAGACGTGGAGCTATTGAATACACATCGCCCCGTGTTCAATTTGATAGATTATTAAAGTTTACTAATACCTAAAGTTGGATTACAAAAGTATTTCGAAGTGTTTTGTGAAAGTTTATTGTCGACTTTTTTAATTTAAAAAAATGACGCTGCGTTTTGAAACTGTGTTTTTTTCTGAATCACACAGTTTCCATAGATGGATATTTTGGGTATATATGGACCGATTTAATCGAAAAAAAGACCCAATAGTGATGTTTATGGGGCATATAGGAGTGCCAACAAAGAAGCTCGTCAAAGGTAATGAATGTTTTATATTTTATTTCTGCTATTTGTGTAGCGCCGGCTACGCTAATTCTTTTGTTTACGTCGCCTTCAGGTATTTCGGGGTGTTGCATGCTATCAGATAATAGCTTCTCATGCTTTCGCCGAAAAGCATTTTAAAAATCTGACTTGTTGGCTAGATTCACAACGAGTGTAGCTTTAATTCAATACCCTGCATGTGTGTTTTAACGAGTACATTTATCATTTAGCGTAGCGCATTTGCATTTCCAGGTGTCTAGTTGAGACATCTGGGTCTCAGGTAGGAGCAATAAGTTTTAATGGGATGATATGACAACAGCCAGTGAAAGTGCAGGGCGACAAATTCAAAACAACATAAATCTCATAATTAAAATTCATCAAACATACATGTATCTTATACCGTTTTAAAGGTAATCTTGTTGTTAATCCAACCAGAGTGTCCGATTTCAAGTAGGCTTTACAGCGAAAGCTCCACAAACGATTATGTTAGGTCAGAGCCAAGCCACAGAAAAAAACAGCCATTTTTCCAGCCAAAGAGAGGAGTCCCAAAAAGTAGAAATAGAGATAAAATTAATCACTAACCTTTGATGATCTTCATCAGATGACACTCATAGGACTTCATGTTACACAAGACATGTATGTTTTGTTTGATAAAGTTCATATTTATATTAAAAAAAATCTGAGTTTACATTGGCGCGTTACGTTCACTAGTTCCAAAAATATCCAGTGATTTTGCACAGCCACATCGATTCAACAGAAATACTCATTATAAATGTCAATGAAAATACAATTCTTAGACATGGAAATAAAGATATACCTCTCCTCAATGCAACCGCTGTGTCAGATTTCAAAAAAACTTTACGGAAAAAGCAAACCATGCAATAATCTGAGACGGCGCTCAGAAAAATAATAAAATTATCCGCCATGTTGGAGTGAACAGAAACCAGAAATCACATTATAAATATTCCCTTACCTTTGATGACCTTCATCAGAATGCACTCCCAGGAATCGCAGTTCCACAATAAATGCTTGATTTGTTCGATAATGCCCATTATTTATGTCCAAGTAGCTACTTTTGTTAGCGCGTTAGGTACACGTGCAGGTCTCGCATTACTGTGGACAAAAACTTCAAAAGGTTATATTACAGGTCGAAGAAACATTTCAAACTAAGTATAGATGTTACGGTTTTCTTCGGGTGAAAGAGAGTCGGACCAAAACGCAGCGTGGTAATTTTGATACATGTTTAATGAAGACGAAACACGATCAATACAAAAACAATAAACGTAACGTGAAAACCGAAACAGCCTATCTGGTGACAACAAACACAGAGACATGAACAATCACCCACAAAACACTCAAAGAATATGGCTGCCTAAATATGGTTCCCAATCAGAGACAACGATAATCACCTGCCTCTAATTGAGAACCAATTCAGACAACCATAGACTTACCTAGAAAACCCCACTAAGCCACAATCCCAATACGTACGAAAATCCCAAGACAAAACACCCCACATAAAAAAACTCATGCCACACCCTGGCCTGACCAAATAAATGAAGATAAACACAAAATACTTCGACCAGGGCGTGACAGAACCCCCCCCCCCCTAAGGTGCGGACTCCCGGACGCACATCAAAACAATAGGGAGGGTCCGGGTGGGCGTCTGTCCATGGTGGCGGCTCCGGCGCGGGACGTGGACCCCACTCTATCAATGTCTTAGTCCCTCCTCCTCGCGTCCTAGGATAGTCCACCCTCGCCGCCGACCATGGCCTAGTAGTCCTCACCCAGAATCCCACTGGACTGAGGGGCAGCTCGGGACTGAGGGGCAGCTCGGGACTGAGGGGCAGCTCGGGACTGAGGGGCAGCTCGGGACTGAGGGGTAGCTCGGGACTGAGGGGTAGCTCAGGACTGAGGGGAAGCTCAGCACTGAGGGGAAGCTCAGCACTGAGGGGAAGCTCAGCACTGAGAGGAAGCTCAGGCAGGTAGTTGGATCCGGCAGATCCTGGTTGGCTGGTGGTTCTGGCAGATCCTGGCTGACTGGCGGATCTGGAAGAGTCTGGTTGACTGGCAGATCTGGAAGAGTCTGGTTGACTGGCAGATCTGGAAGAGTCTGGCTGACTGGCGGATCCTGGAAGACTGACGGATCTGGCTGCTCCATGCTGACTGGCGGCTCTGGCTGCTCCACGCTGACTGGTGGCTCTGGCTGCTCCACGCTGACTGGCGGCTCTGGCGGCTTCTTACAGACTGGCAGCTCTTTGCAGACTGGCAGCTCTTTGCAGACTGGCAGCTCTGGCTGCTCCATGCAGACAGGAGGAAGGCTCTGGCAGCGCTAAACAGGCGGGAGACTCCGACAGCGCTGGAGAGGAGGAAGGCTCTGACTGCGCTGTACAGGCGGGAGACTCCGGCAGCGCTGGAGAGGAGGAAGGCTCTGACTGCGCTGATCAGGCGGGAGACTCCGGCAGCGCTGGAGAGGAGAAAGGCTCTGGCGCACTGAAGGCCTGGTGCGTGGCGCTGGCGATGGTGGTACTGGGCCGAGAACACGCACAGGAAGCCTGGTGCGGGGAGCTGCCACCGGAGGACTGGTGTGTGGAGGTGGCACAGGATGGACCGGACCGTGAAGGCGTACTGGAGAGCTTGAGAGCAGGGCTGGCACAGGACGTGTAAGGCTAGGGAGGTGCACAGGAGGCCTAGTGCGTGAGGCTGGCACAATCTTCACCAGCCGACTAACACGCACCTCAGGACGAGTATGGAGCGCTGACCCAGGTGCCGTCAAATCCCCGACATGCTCAGTCGGGCGAATTCCGTACCTAAAGCACCAACACAGCAATTCCCTCATAACTCTCTCCTCCAATTTCCCCATTAACTCCTTCACAGTCTCTGCTTCGCTCACCTCCAACAACGGCTCTGGTTCTGGTCTCCTCCTTGGCTCCTCACGATAAACAGAGGGAGTTGGCTCAGGTCTGACTCCTGTCTCTGCCACACTCTCCCAGAACCCCCCCCCCAAGAAATTTTTGAGGCTGACTCTCGGGCTTCCTTCCGTGCCGCCGTGCTTGTCTCTCCAACTCCATTCTCCTATACCCCTCTTCGCACTGCTCCAGCGAATCCCAGGCGGGCTCCGGCACTCTCCCTAGGTCGACCGCCCACCTGTCTATTTCCTCCCAAGTCGTGTACTCCAGACTTCGTAGCTCCTGCTGCCGCTGCCTGTCACCACGCCGCTTGGTCCTGTTGTGGTGGGTGATTCTGTTACGGTTTTCTTCGAGTGAAAGAGAGTCGGACCAAAACGCAGCGTGGTAATTTTGATACATGTTTAATGAAGACGAAACACGATCAATACAAAAACAATAAACGTAACGTGAAAACCGAAACAGCCTATCTGGTGACAACAAACACAGAGACATGAACAATCACCCTCGAAACACTCAAAGAATATGGCTGCCTAAATATGTTTTCCAATCAGAGACAACGATAATCACCTGCCTCTAATTGAGAACCAATTCAGACAGCCATAGACTTACCTAGAAAACCCCACTAAGCCACAATCCCAATACGTACGAAAATCCCAAGACAAAACACCCCACATAAAAAAAAACATGCCACACCCTGGCCTGACCAAATGAATGAAGATAAACACAAAATACTTTGACCAGGGCGTGACAATAGAATCCATCCTTAGGATGTTTTTATCATAAATCTTCAATAACGTTCCAACCAGAGAATTCCTTTGTGTGTAGAGGAGCCATGGAACGCAGGTCGATATCATGTGAAATGCACGTGACCAGGAAATGGCTCTCTGACAGTAACCTGACTCATTCAGCTCTTATTCAGGCCAATAACACAGTAGAAGCCTCATTCAAGTTTCTAAAGACGTTTGACATCTAGTGGAAGCCCTAGGAAGTGCAACTTCATCCATATCCCACATGTGAATTCAATACGGCCTGGGTTGAAAATCGACCAACCTCAGATTTCTCACTTCCTGTTTGGATTTCTTCTCAGGTTTTTGCCTGCCATATGACTTCTGTTATACTTACAGACATCATTCAATCAGTTTTAGAAACTTCAGAGATTTTTCTATGTGTTTTCTATACTAATAATAATATGCATATATTAGCAACTGGGACTGAGGAGCAAGCCGTTTACTCTGGGCACCACTGGGCACCTTTCATCCAATCAATCAAATTTATTTATAAAGCCCTTTTTTACATCAGCAGATGTCACAAAGTGCTATACAGAAATGCAGCCTAAAACCCCTAACAGCAATCAATGCAGCACGGTGCCTAGGAAAAACTCCCTAGAACAGCAGGAACCTAGGAAGAAACCTAGAGAGGAACCAGGCTCTGAGGGTTGGCCAGTCCTCTTCTGGCTGTGCCGGGTGGAGATTATAAGAGTACATCGCCATTAAGGACAGACTGTTCTTCAATCTGGCCTTAAGCAGACTAAAGTTTTCTAAAAAAGGAAATTATAAACAAATAACTATTAAAATGATACATGCACCAACACTACAAACTTTATCAAGATATATAAAATTAACTACCAGGTAGAAACAAAAAACAGATGTGTTTTAGGCCCAGCAGGACCATGATTGGGCAGCCCTGGTCTATATCCTACAGTGCACATTCACCATTTTGATGCTTCATAGAGGTGACAGATGAAAATGTAGTCTATAATATTTTTAAAAAAAGATATAAAACCATCAAAAAAGCTTAGGCTTTCAGCTTATTGCTGAGGATTCCTGAGATGTTATGAGCACCCAATGAAGGAATACCCCTCTAATCAGGCACTGATTTAAACCTAGGACACCAGGTGGGTGTAATTCATTATCAGGTAGAAAAGAAAGCCAGCAGGCTCCGGACCTCGCGGGGTAAGAGTTGAATACCACTGGAATACAGTATCACACTAAACTAGTCAATATGCAACAGACTGTCTAGCAGGCCTACTCTAGACACTTCAGCAATATGAATAGACTACTTTTAATCAGCGGATTACCCTAAACCAAAACACACTGGCAACCCTTAGGGTGCCTGTAGCCATATTTGCTAAATGCCTGTTTTAGTATATTCCTTGTTTACGTCAGTGGCAATTCTACCTAAGAAAGTTACATAGAGGAAATCCCCAAAACTGATTTTCACCAAAAATAAGAAAAAGAAGTGTACAGCAATTAAAAATGATAATGAAACAAGATGTGCTCCCCGCTAACCCGTCAAATATTTTGTCAAACTATCTTAACTGCGCCTCACCCACACCTTCAAAAACCTGCATAGACCCATCGTGATTGGCTCATAGGTACCTCTCCCTCTCCAACCAGTTGGTTTAGCTCTTCACAGCCAAGCAGACAAAGTGCTGTTTGGGGCAAATCTAATAGAACACATTACTGAGTACCACTCTATATTTTCAAGCATAGTGGTGGCTGCATCATGTTATGGGTATGCTTGTCATCGTTAAGGACTGAGGCATTTTTCAGGATAAAAAATAAACGTAATGGAGCTAAGCACAGGCAAAATTCTACAGGAAAACCTGGTTCAGTCTGCTTTCCACCAGACACTTGGAGATGAATTCACCTTTCAGCAGGACAACAACATTAAACACGGTCCTTTCAGACAATAGCCTAAAACACAAAGCCAAATATACACTGGAGTTGCTTACCAAGACTTTATTTCTTTATTTAACCTTTATGCAACTAGTTCAGTTAAGAACAAATTATTATTTACAATGACGGCCTAACTCGGCCAAACCCTAACCCGCACGACGCTGGGCCAATTGTGCGCTGCCCTGTGGGGCTTCCAATCACAGCCAGTTGTGATGCAGCCTGGAATCGAACGAGGGTCTCTAATGACGCCTCTAGCACTGAGATGCCTTAGACCACTTGGCATCCCCATTGAACAACATTGAACGTTCCTGAGGGGCCTAGTTACATCTTGAACGTCTAGGACAAGAGCTTGAAGAATGTTTGAAATAATAATGTGCAAATATTATTGTTATGTGATTTTTATGAAAAATTACTAAATTATGTATACATTTAACTTAGAACTACAACTAAACAGAATACTACCCTGTCACTGTATGAATGTATGAATCTTATTATAATCAAAACACTGAATATAATGTGTGTAGTTTTAGTCAAGAATTAGAACAAGCACTTTCTGTTCCTTGTTAGAAACGAATGGAGCTAACGTCAGACTGGCTGGAATACTGTGTTCCTTACAGGACATTCTGTCCCCACCCAGGGAGGGGAGAGACCATGGGCTTGTAGTAGATTGTTTAACAGGTGGCAGACAATGTGAGGAGGCTTGTGAACTATATTGCCATTGTATCTGAGAGGAGGAGGGACATTTATGATGAAATGTAAGGTATATAAACCAATGTACATGGTATTATGAGCAGAGCTCTCGAGAATAAACGCTATTGGCTCATTTTGGTGGCTGGTCTCTGTCCATTTTATGCAAATAAGAGCCTTACGAATTCTTAGAAACTGACAGAGTGTTTTAATTGAATTGGTTAATGAACACATAAGAACTAAATTAATCTAACAATTATACAATGCAGGCGTGCAAACCGCTTAGAGACTAAGATTTTACCCAAAAAGACTCTCAGCTGTAAAAGGCTGCCGAAGGTGATTCTAAGGGGTGTACTATTTCTGTATTTATTTTTCAATAAAAATAAACATATTTTCACTTTGTCATTATGGGTTATTGTGATGTTATTATGGGTTATTGTGATGTCGTTATGGGTTATTGTGATGTCGTTATGGGTTATTGTGATGTCGTTATGGGTTATTGTGATGTCGTTATGGGTTATTGTGATGTCGTTATGGGTTATTGTGATGTCATTATGGGTTATTGTGATGTCATTATGGGTTATTGTGTGTCGATGTGTGAGAAGAAAATCAATGTAATCCATTTTGAATTTTGGTCTGTAACACAACAAAATGTGTTAAGTCAAGGTGTATGAATACTTTCTGAAGGCACTGTGGTCTGTGTTTCAGGAAACATCAGCCTTCTTCAGCTACCTAGCACAGCATAGCTGCAAATATAAACCCTCTTATTGGCCCCAGAGCCCATGGTTTCCTCCATATTGCTGTCTTTGTTTGAGGCTGAAGATAGCAGTACTGTAAACAAACAACAAAGAAAGATAAAGGTCTGGCCATTTAAATCTTATAGAATGATCTCAGATGAAGATTTACTTTGCCTACTGCTACAACAGCTGCATTCAAGCACAGTAGACCTATAGTAAATAGAGAAGGAGACTAAAGTCTCTCCATACAAATCAAAAGGCCCTATCTGATCTCAGCCAGATCCACAGCCAGAGCAGTGAGTTTCCATCGTTGTAGCTTGGTCATGGCTCCGTTTACACGGAAGTTAGCTGTCTGTAAAGATTTTCAAAAACCTGGTTTCCATCCAACCATTTTATGCAAGTAGAGAACACGGCGGATGAGAAGTGCAATGACAGGCCTGACGGAGACAGAAAATGTTTCGGGAAACCTTACACATTTTGACAAAACAAAATACGCTAGACACGGTGGGATCTTTTTGTGTCGTTAAAATTCATTACGAGAGGTCGGTGGAATCGCTTTTTATGAGCATATACTGATATAACCACCATACTGATATAACCCCCATACTGATATAACCCCCATACTGATATAACCACCATACTGATATAACCACCATACTGATATAACCCCCATACTGATATAACCCCCATACTGATATAACCCCCATACTGATATAACCACCATACTGATATAACCCCCATACTGATATAACCCCCATACTGATATAACCACCATACTGATATAACCCCCATACTGATATAACCCCCATACTGATATAACCCCCATACTGATATAACCCCCATACTGATATAACCACCATACTGATATAACCACCATACTGATATAACCACCATACTGATATAACCCCCATACTGATATAACCCCCATACTGATATAACCCCCATACTGATATAACCCCCATACTGATATAACCCCCATACTGATATAACCACCATACTGATGAAACCACCATACTGATATAACCACCATACTGATATAACCACCTCACTGATATAACCACCATACTGATATAACCACCATACTGATATAACCACCATACTGATATAACCACCATACTGATATAACCACCATACTGATATAACCACCATACTGATATAACCCCCATACTGATATAACCACCATACTGATATAACCACCATACTGATATAACCCCCATACTGATATAACCCCCATACTGATATAACCCCCATACTGATATAACCCCCATACTGATATAACCACCATACTGATATAACCACCATACTGATATAACCCCCATACTGATATAACCCCCATACTGATATAACCCCCATACTGATATAACCCGCATACTGATATAACCACCATACTGATATAACCCCCATATTGATATAACCCCCATACTGATATAACCCCCATACTGATATAACCACCATACTGATATAACCACCATACTGATATAACCCCCATACTGATATAACCCCCATACTGATATAACCCCCATACTGATATAACCCCCATACTGATATAACCCCCATACTGATATAACCACCAAACTGATATAACCACCATACTGATATAACCCCCTTACTGATATAACCACCATACTGATATAAACACCATACTGATATAACCCCCATATTTATATAACCCCCATACTGATATAACCCCCATACTGATATAACCCCCATACTGATATAACCCCCATACTGATATAACCACCATACTGATATAACCACCATACTGATATAACCCCCATACTGATATAACCCCCATACTGATATAACCACCATACTGATATAACCACCATACTGATATAACCCCCATATTGATATAACCCCCATACTGATATAACCCCCATACTGATATAACCACCATACTGATATAACCCCCATACTGATATAACCCCCATACTGATATAACCCCCATACTGATGTAACCCCCATACTGATATAACCCCCATACTGATATAACCACCATACTGATATAACCACCATACTGATATAACCCCCATACTGATATAACCACCATACTGATATAACCCCCATACTGATATAACCCCCATACTGATATAACCACCATACTGATATAACCACCATACTTATATAACCCCCATACTGATATAACCACCATACTGATATAACCACCATACTGATTTAACCCCCATACTGATATATCCACCATACTGACATAACCACCATACTAATATAACCCCCATACTGATATAACCCCCATACTGATATAACCACCATACTGATATAACCCCCATACTGATATAACCACCATACTGATATAACCCCATACTGATATAACCCCCATACTGATATAACCACCATACTGATATAACCACCATACTTATATAACCCCCATACTGATATAACCACCATACTGATATAACCACCATACTGATTTAACCCCCATACTGATATATCCACCATACTGACATAACCACCATACTAATATAACCCCCATACTGATATAACCCCCATACTGATATAACCCCCATACTGATATAACCACCATACTGATATAACCCCCATATTGATATAACCCCCATACTGATATAACCCCCATACTGATATAACCACCATACTGATATAACCACCATACTGATATAACCCCCATACTGATATAACCCCCATACTGATATAACCCCCATACTGATATAACCCCCATACTGATATAACCCCCATACTGATATAACCACCAAACTGATATAACCACCATACTGATATAACCCCCTTACTGATATAACCACCATACTGATATAAACACCATACTGATATAACCCCCATATTTATATAACCCCCATACTGATATAACCCCCATACTGATATAACCCCCATACTGATATAACCCCCATACTGATATAACCACCATACTGATATAACCACCATACTGATATAACCCCCATACTGATATAACCCCCATACTGATATAACCACCATACTGATATAACCACCATACTGATATAACCCCCATATTGATATAACCCCCATACTGATATAACCCCCATACTGATATAACCACCATACTGATATAACCCCCATACTGATATAACCCCCATACTGATATAACCCCCATACTGATGTAACCCCCATACTGATATAACCCCCATACTGATATAACCACCATACTGATATAACCACCATACTGATATAACCCCCATACTGATATAACCACCATACTGATATAACCCCCATACTGATATAACCCCCATACTGATATAACCACCATACTGATATAACCACCATACTTATATAACCCCCATACTGATATAACCACCATACTGATATAACCACCATACTGATTTAACCCCCATACTGATATATCCACCATACTGACATAACCACCATACTAATATAACCCCCATACTGATATAACCCCCATACTGATATAACCACCATACTGATATAACCCCCATACTGATATAACCACCATACTGATATAACCCCCATACTGATATAACCCCCATACTGATATAACCACCATACTGATATAACCACCATACTTATATAACCCCCATACTGATATAACCACCATACTGATATAACCACCATACTGATTTAACCCCCATACTGATATATCCACCATACTGACATAACCACCATACTAATATAACCCCCATACTGATATAACCCCCATACTGATATAACCCCCATACTGATATAACCACCATACTGATATAACCCCCATACTGATATAACCACCATACTGATATAAACACCATACTGATATAACCACCATACTGATATAACCCCCATACTGATATAACCCCCATACTGATATAACCCCCATACTGATATAACCCCCATACTGATATAACCCCCATACTGATATAACCACCATATTGATATAACCCCCATACTGATATAACCCCCATACTGATATAACCCCCATACTGATATAACCCCCATACTGATATAACCCCCATACTGATATAACCACCATACTGATATAACCCCCATACTGATATAACCCCCATACTGATATAACCACCATACTGATATAACCACCATACTGATATAACCCCCATACTGATATAACCCCCATACTGATATAACCCCCATACTGATATAACCCCCATACTGATATAACCACCATACTGATATAACCACCATACTGATATAACCACCATACTGATATAACCCCAATACTGATATAACCCCCATACTGATATAACCCCCATATTGATATAACCCCCATACTGATATAACCCCCATACTGATATAACCCCATACTGATATAACCCCCATACTGACATAACCCCCATACTGATATAACCCCCATACTGATATAACCACCATACTGATATAACCCCCATATTGATATAACCCCCATACTGATATAACCCCCATACTGATATAACCACCATACTGATATAACCACCATACTGATATAACCACCATACTGATATAACCCCCATACTGATATAACCCCCATACTGATATAACCCCCATACTGATATAACCCCCATACTGATATAACCCCCATACTGATATAACCCCCATACTGATATAACCCCCATACTGATATAACCACCAAACTGATATAACCACCATACTGATATAACCCCCTTACTGATATAACCACCATACTGATATAACCACCATACTGATATAACCCCCATATTGATATAACCCCCATACTGATATAACCCCCATACTGATATAACCCCCATACTGATATAACCCCCATACTGATATAACCCCCATACTGATATAACCACCATACTGATATAACCCCCATACTGATATAACCCCCATACTGATATAACCACCATACTGATATAACCCCCATATTGATATAACCCCCATACTGATATAACCCCCATACTGATATAACCCCCATACTGATATAACCCCCATACTGATATAACACCCATACTGATATAACCACCATACTGATATAACCCCCATACTGATATAACCCCCATACTGATATAACCACCATACTGATATAACCACCATACTGATATAACCCCCATACTGATATAACCCCCATACTGATATAACCCCCATACTGATATAACCACCATACTGATATAACCCCCATACTGATATAACCCCCATACTGATATAACCACCATACTGATATAACCCCCATACTGATATAACCCCCATACTGATATAACCCCCATACTGATATAACCCCCATACTGATATAACCCCCATACTGATATAACCCCCATACTGATATAACCCCCATACTGATATAACCACCATACTGATATAACCCCCATATTGATATAACCCCCATACTGATATAACCCCCATACTGATATAACCCCCATACTGATATAACCCCCATACTGATATAACCACCATACTAATATAACCACCATACTGATATAACCCCCATACTGATATAACCCCCATACTGATATAACCCCCATACTGATATAACCCCCATATTGATATAACCCCCATACTGATATAACCACCATACTGATATAACCCCCATACTGATATAACCCCCATACTGATATAACCCCCATACTGATATAACCCCCATACTGATATAACCCCCATATTGATATAACCCCCATACTGATATAACCCCCATACTGATATAACCCCCATACTGATATAACCCCCATACTGATATAACCCCCATATTGATATAAACCCCATACTGATATAACCCCCATATTGATATAACCCCCATACTGATATAACCCCCATACTGATATAACCCCCATACTGATATAACCCCCATACTGATATAACCCCCATATTGATATAACCCCCATACTGATATAACCCCCATACTGATATAACCCCCATACTGATATAACCCCCATACTGATATAACCCCCATATTGATATAACCCCCATACTGATATAACCCCCATACTGATATTACCCCCATATTGATATAACCCCCATACTGATATAACCCCCATACTGATATAACCACCATACTGAAGTATACTGATACAGTGGGGCAAAAAAGTATTTAGTCAGCCACCAATTGTGCAAGCTCTCCCACTTAAAGAGATGAGAGAGGCCTGTAATTTTCATCATAGGTACAATTCAAATATGACAGACAAAATGAGAAAAAAAATCCAGAAAATCACATTGTAGGATTTTTAATTGTAGGATTTGTAATGAATTTATTTGCAAATTATGGTGGAGGCTATATACAGGGGGTACCAGTACAGAGTCAATGTGGAGGCTATATACAGGAGGTACCAGTACAGAGTCAATGTGGAGGCTATATACAGGGTGTTACGGTACAGAGTCAATGTGGAGGCTATATACAGGGGGTACCAGTACAGAGTCAATGTGGAGGCTATATACAGGGTGTTACGGTACAGAGTCAATGTGGAGGCTATATACAGGGTATTACGGTACAGAGTCAATGTGGAGGCTATATACAGGGGGTACCGGTACAGAGTCAATGTGGAGGCTATATACAGGGTGTTACGGTACAGAGTCAATGTGGAGGCTATATACAGGGGGTACCTGTACAGAGTCAACGTGGAGGCTATATACAGGGTATTATGGTACAGAGTCAATGTGGAGGCTATATACAGGGTATTACAGTACAGAGTCAATGTGGAGGCTATATACAGGGGGTACCGGTACAGAGTCAATGTGGAGGCTATATACAGGGTGTTACGGTACAGAGTCAATGTGGAGGCTATATACAGGGTATTACGGTACAGAGTCAATGTGGAGGCTATATACAGGGTGTTACAATACAGAGTCAATGTGGAGGCTATATACAGGGCATTACGGTACAGAGTCAATGTGGAGGCTATATACAGGGTATTACGGTACAGAGTCAATGTGGAGGCTATATACAGGGTGTTACGGTACAGAGTCAATGTGGAGGCTATATACAGGGGGTACCTGTACAGAGTCAACGTGGAGGCTATATACAGGGTATTATGGTACAGAGTCAATGTGGAGGCTATATACAGGGTATTACAGTACAGAGTCAATGTGGAGGCTATATACAGGGGGTACCTGTACAGAGTCAATGTGGAGGCTATATACAGGGTATTACGGTACAGAGTCAATGTGGAGGCTATATACAGGGTGTTACAATACAGAGTCAATGTGGAGGCTATATACAGGGTATTACGGTACAGAGTCAATGTGGAGGCTATATACAGGGGGTACCGGTGCAGAGTCAATGTGGAGGCTATATACAGGGTGTTACGGTACAGAGTCAATGTGGAGGCTATATACAGGGTATTATTATACAGGGGGTACCTGTACAGAGTCAACGTGGAGGCTATATACAGGGTATTATGGTACAGAGTCAATGTGGAGGCTATATACAGGGTATTACAGTACAGAGTCAATGTGGAGGCTATATACAGGGGGTACCGGTACAGAGTCAATGTGGAGGCTATATACAGGGTATTACGGTACAGAGTCAATGTGGAGGCTATATACAGGGTGTTACGGTACAGAGTCAATGTGGAGGCTATATACAGGGTTGGGGACCAGGATGGTGACATGAATGGGATTGATCAAGGAGGCTTTATGTGAACAAGCTCCAATTTCCACGGCCATGGTTCTTGGTCATGGGGGGGTCATGTGTCTCGGTCAGCTCGTTAACTCAGACCATACAACAAAATCCCCATGAGGTCTCACTTCTAAACAACCAACCTGGTTCACCACTCCCTAGCAGAAAACACAGACTTCTGGAAAGTCAAAAATCAATACATTAATTACACATTTGTATTTAAATATATCTTTTTTTGAAATGCCTTGTACTCCCACGGTATCTTTAGCGTCACATCATCCTGCTGAATGGAGTTGGGCTGTGGGGTGGTGTGGTGTGGTGAGGGACTCTGGTATAGGAAATGGGGTGCGATTTGGGATGTAGCCTCTTCTCTCATACTCAACTGTGTTAGAGAGTTCTAGTCAATAAACCGGGCCCAGCTGTGAAGAAGAGAAGAGAGGAGAAGAGAAGAGAGGGGAACTTTGGGCAGAACCAACCCCAGCTGGGTTATGGTGGCACGTGGCATTTTAATCATTTGTTTTGGTGCTTGGAAAGGAAAGACCTATAGCCCATATACAGACAGAACCTCAGAGTCTGGTTCCTGTCTACCGGTACAGACAGAAGAGGACTGGCCACCCCTCAGAGTCTGGTTTCTGTCTACAGCCAGAAGAGGACTGGCCACCCCAGTTTTCTATTTTTATTTAACTTTTATTTAACTAAGAACAAAAGTTAAGAACAAATTCTTATTTACAATGACGGCCTACCCCGGCTAAATGAAAACATTTATTGACAGGCCTTCTGTAAATATTCTGCCTGTAGAGTAAAGGACATGGAGGGCAGAGAGAGAGAGAGAGAGAGAGAGAGAGAGAGAGAGAGAGAGAGAGAGAGAGAGAGAGAGAGAGAGAGAGACAGAGAGAGAGAGAGAGAGAGAGAGAGAGAGAGAGAGAGAGAGAGAGAGAGAGAGAGCAAGAGAGCAAGAGAGCAAGAGAGCAAGAGAGAGAGAGAGAGAGAGAGAGAGCAAGAGAGAGAGAGAGAGAGAGAGAGCAAGAGAGAGAGAGAAACAAAGAGAGAGAGAGAGAGAGAGAGAGAGACAGAGAGAGAGAGAGAGAGAGAGAGAGAGAGAGAGAGAGAGAGAGAGAGAGAGAGAGAGAGAGAGAGAGAGAGCAAGAGAGAGAGAGAGAGAGAGAGCAAGAGAGAGAGAGAGAGAGAGAGAGAGAGCGAGAGAGAGAGAGAGAAACAAAGAGAGAGAGAGGGAAAGGAGAGAGAGAGAGAGCAAGAGAGAAGAGAGACCAAGAGTGAAGAGAGAGAAAGGAGAGAGAGAGAGAGCAAGAGAGAGAGCAAGAGAGAAGAGAGGGAAAGGAGAGAGAGAGAGAGAGAGAGAGAGAGAGAGAGAGCAAGAGAGAGAGAGAGAGAGAGAGCAAGAGAGAAGAGAGACCAAGAGTGAAGAGAGAGAAAGGAGAGAGAGAAAGCAAGAGAGAGAGCAAGAGAGAAGAGAGGGAAAGGAGAGAGAGAGAGAGAGAGAGAGAGAGAGCGAGAGAGAGAAAGAGAGAGAGAGAGAGAGAAAGAAGGAGAAAGAAAGAAGGAGAGAGAGAGTGAGAGAGAGCAAGAGAGAGAGACAGTAAAACTGGTTGAGCTCCTGGCTGGCCACTCCCAGGCCTCTGATCTCACAACAGACCCAGGTCCACTGGACTCTGTTCCAACACACTTACACAAGAGCTACCAACCACACAAACCATTATTCTCCTGTTTTGTACTAAAACATTTTAAACAAACAACGAGCTCCTGTCAAATTAAGTATTTTGTGTTAGAGGTCTCAATTTACAATTATTTATTCACTAGTTCCACAGCCTTGTTTAGTTAAATACGCCAAAATAATATTTGTTTTGCTGAGTGAACCATCGAGACAAGTTGAGCACACATAATTTTAAATAAAGTTTTCACTAATTGAAGTTAAGTTTGGACCAATTAAAAACGTTAAATTCAAGGTAATACTTGGACTGAAAAGTAAAGTGAACTATAGAACCAGTTACTCAATAATGATTAGTTGAAACAACTATATATATATATTTATTACAGTAATATCTATATTATGATGTTTTCTCCCAGGAATCATAGAGACCATATTTCATAGAGCTTTCCAGTGTCAAACGAATGTATATATTTACATTGCAGATTCTCAGCTACAAAAACCTACATTCTCTTGTATTGTCCACAATAGCTGATGCTTTGTCAAAGCCAACATAGAGGCCGTTATTAAATATTAAAGACGAAAACAAGTTTAATATGAACGATATCTGACAAAGAGAGAAGAAATGTATCAGAACAGTATGACTCTACCAGGTCAGTGTAAGGGAGGGCACAGTCAGAGAAATATGGACCAGTAGGACTCTACCAGGTCAGTGTAAGGGAGGGCACAGTCAGAGAAATATGGACCAGTAGGACTCTACCAGGTCAGTGTAAGGGAGGGCACAGTCAGAGAAATATGGAACTTATACCACTCACCACTGCGACCTAGTCGGCTGGCCCTCGCTACATATTCGTCGCCAGACCCACTGGCTCCAGGTCATCTACAAGTCCATGTTAGGTAAAGCTCCGCCTTATCTCAGTTCACTGGTCACGATGGCAACACCCACCCGTAGCACGCGCTCCAGCAGGTGTATCTCACTGATCATCCCTAAAGCCAACACCTCATTTGGCCGCCTTTCCTTCCAGTTCTCTGCTGCCTGTGACTGGAACGAATTGCAAAAAATCGCTGAAGTTGGAGACTTTTATCTCCCTCACCAACTTCAAACATCTGCTATCTGAGCAGCTAACCGATCGCTGCAGCTGTACATAGTCTATCGGTAAATAGCCCACCCAATTTTACCTACCTCATCCCCATACTGTTTATATTTATTTACTTTTCTGCTCTTTTGCACACCAATATCTCTACCTGTACATGACCATCTGATCATTTATCACTCCAGTGTTAATCTGCAAAATTGTAATTATTCGCCTACCTCCTCATGCCTTTTGCACACAATGTATATAGACTCTCTTTTTTTTCTACTGTGTTATTGACTTGTTAATTGTTTACTCCATGTGTAACTCTGTGTTGTCTGTTCACACTGCTATGCTTTATCTTGGCCAGGTCGCAGTTGTAAATGAGAACTTGTTCTCAACTAGCCTACCTGGTTAAATAAAGGTGTTCTCAACTAGCCTACCTGGTTAAATAAAGGTGTTCTCAACTAGCCTACCTGGTTAAATAAAGGTGTTCTCAACTAGCCTACCTGGTTAAATAAAGGTGTTCTCAACTAGCCTACCTGGTTAAATAAAGGTGTTCTCAACTAGCCTACCTGGTTAAATAAAGGTGTTCTCAACTAGCCTACCTGGTTAAATAAAGGTGTTCTCAACTAGTCTACCTGGTTAAATAAAAGTGTTCTCAACTAGCCTACCTGGTTAAATAAAGGTGTTCTCAACTAGCCTACCTGGTTAAATAAAGGTGTTCTCAACTAGCCTACCTGGTTAAATAAAGGTGTTCTCAACTAGCCTACCTGGTTAAATAAAGGTGTTCTCAACTAGCCTACCTGGTTAAATAAAGGTGTTCTCAACTAGCCTACCTGGTTAAATAAAGGTGTTCTCAACTAGCCTACCTGGTTAAATAAAGGTGTTCTCAACTAGCCTACCTGGTTAAATAAAGGTGTTCTCAACTAGTCTACCTGGTTAAATAAAAGTGTTCTCAACTAGCCTACCTGGTTAAATAAAGGTGTTCTCAACTAGCCTACCTGGTTAAATAAAGGTGTTCTCAACTAGCCTACCTGGTTAAATAAAGGTGTTCTCAACTAGCCTACCTGGTTAAATAAAGGTGTTCTCAACTAGCCTACCTGGTTAAATAAAGGTGAAATAAAATGAATAGAGCTGCTTTGCTGCTCAGTAGAACATAACATTTCTGTCCTGATACATGATTCCTCTGGAGACACACTGGAACATCTCTGTCCTGATACATGATTCCTCTGGAGACACACTGGAACATCTCTGTCCTGATACATGATTCCTCTGGAGACACACTGGAACATCTCTGTCCTGATACATGATTCCTCTGGAGACACACTGGAACATCTCTGTCCTGATACATGATTCCTCTGGAGACACACTGGAACATCTCTGTCCTGATACATGATTCCTCTGGAGACACACTGGAACATCTCTGTCCTGATACATGATTCCTCTGGAGACACACTGGGACATCTCTGTCCTGATACATGATTCCTCTGGAGACACACTGGAACATCTCTGTCCTGATACATGATTCCTCTGGAGACACACTGGGACATCTCTGTCCTGATACATGATTCCTCTGGAGACACACTGGAACATCTCTGTCCTGATACATGGTTTCTCTGAGACACACTGGGACATCTCTGTCCTGATACATGATTTCTCTGAGACACTCTGAGACATCTCTGTCCTGATACATGATTTCTCTGGGACACACTGGGACATATCTGTCCTGATACATGGTTTCTCTGAGACACACTGGGACATCTCTGTCCTGATACATGATCCTCTGAGACACATGTAACTGGCAAGGGGAAAGGGCAGATAAAGATGGAACTGGACTTGTTGGAGGAGTGACTCAACAGAGTACAGACACTTTGCAGGATGTGGTAGAGGGTATTTTAAGGAAAGGAATGTTGTTTTTTTATTTTACAGGTGAACTTAGAGCAAGCTAGGCTCAGTTTAACTAGGTCCTGACCAGTGGACAGCACAGGCCCACCCTGGCAAACATAGGAAAACAGAACTCCATTTTCCATCTATCGTTTGCGGAGGGGGGGGGGGGGGGATTTACTATCCCTAAAATAATCCTCAGCGCTGGACTTTGATGAAGAACGTTCCATTTAATCCACCCATGAATAAAACCATGAAGCAGTAAAGACCTAGCTAGATGTGGCCAGGTGTTTCCATGTCGGGTCGGTGTTAGAAAGAGGCTCCACATTATCAACACACACCTTGTTAGTCAGGAGAGATTCAGCCCCAGGGACCCTCAGACTGGGGAGCACCGACAACGTGTTGAAAGATAGACACATATAAACAGATCAACAGATGGAGAAGAAGGCAGACGTTTTACGTGCTCCCAACCGATTGTGTTTTTTGTTAGTTTATTTGCGTTGTTTGTAACTTATTTTTGTACTTATTTTGAACATAATGTTGCCGCTAACGTCTCTTACGACCGAAAATATCTTCTGGACATCAGGACTGTGATTACTCACCACGGACTGGCACAATCCTTTTTTCCCTTTAAACGAGTCTGATTTTTTATTTTTTATTTCACCTTTATTTAACCAGGTAGGCTAGTTGAGAACACCTTTATTTAACCAGGTTGGCCAGTTTCTCATTTATGGTTTCTCCGAATGAGAGATGAGCAGATGATGATGTTCAAGTAGAGATGCTGGTTTGCAAAAGAGCAGAAAAATAAAAACAAATATGGGGATGAGGTAGGTAGATTGGTTGGGTGGGCTATTTACAGATGGGCTGTGTACAGGTGCAGTGATCGGTAAGCTGCTCTGACAGCTGGTGATTAAAGTTAGTGAGGGAGATGTGAGTCTCCAGCTTCAGTGATTTTTGCAATTCGTTCCAGTCACTGGCAGCAGAGAACTGGAAGGAAAGGCGGCCAGCGGAAGTGTTGCGTTTGGGGATGACTAGTGACAGGTAAGGCTGAGCTTTACCCAGCAAAGATTTATAGATGACCTGGAGCCAGTGGGTCTGGTGACAAATATGTAGCGAGGGCCAGCCGACTAGAGCATACAGGTCGCAGTGGTGGGTGGTATATGGGGCTTTGGTGACAAAACGGATTGCACTGTGATAGACTGCATCCAGTTTGCTGAGTAGAGTATTGGAGGCTATTTTGTAGATGACATCGCCAAAGTCGAGGATCAGTAGGATAGTCAGTTTTACAAGGGTATGTTTGGCAGAATGAGTGAAGGAGGCTTTGTTGCGATTCTGGATTTAATTTTGGATTGGAGATGTTTGATGTGAGTCTGGAAGGAGAGTTTACAGTCTAGCCAGACACCTAGGTATTTGTAGATGTCCACATATTCTAAGTCAGAACCGTCCAGAGTAGGGATGCCAGTCTGGCGGGCGTGTGAGGGCAGCGCTTGGTTTAAACATACATTTAGTGTTACTAGCGTTTTAAGAGCAGTTGGAGGCCACGGAAGGAGTGTTGTATGGCATTGAAGCTCGTTTGGAGGTTTGTTAACACAGTGTCCAGAGAAGGGCCAGATGTATAACAAAATGGTTTATCACCTAGGGACAACATTAGAACTGTTCCAGACTGTACTGTGCTAGTGTCCTCTGCAGTGCTTTTCAGATCAGTATTACATCGATGCAACACTAACAGAGTCCTATTGGCATCTAACCAAGGAGTACAAGTCATCTGTGACCCTGAGATCAGGTTCACCATGTCTACATGTGAAAGGAAGGTTCAGAATGGCATCAGTCGCTTTTAACGTTATGGTTAAAACATTCAGTTGTTTTGAAATGTGTGTTGTGTTGTCTGTTGTGTGGTTGTACTGAAATGTCTGTTGTGTGGTTGTATTGAAATGTGTGTTGTGTGGTTGTATTGAGATGTGTGTTGTGTTGTCTGTTGTGTGGTTGTACTGAAAAGTCTGTTGTGTGGTTGTATTGAGATGTGTGTTGTCTGTTGTGTGGTTGTATTGAGATGTGTGTTGTGTGGTTGTATTGAGATGTGTGTTGTCTGTTGTGTGGTTGTATTGAGATGTGTGTTGTGTTGTCTGTTGTGTGGTTGTACTGAAATGTCTGTTGTGTGGTTGTATTGAGATGTGTGTTGTCTGTTGTGTGGTTGTATTGAGATGTGTGTTGTGTTGTCTGTTGTGTGGTTGTACTGAAATGTCTGTTGTGTGGTTGTATTGAGATGTGTGTTGTCTGTTGTGTGGTTGTATTGAGATGTGTGTTGTGTGGTTGTATTGAGATGTGTGTTGTGTTGTCTGTTGTGTGGTTGTACTGAAATGTCTGTTGTGTGGTTGTATTGAGATGTGTGTTGTGTGGTTGTATTGAGATGTGTGTTGTGTTGTCTGTTGTGTGATTGTACTGAAATGTGTGTTGTGTGGTTGTATTGAGATGTGTGTTGTCTGTTGTGTGGTTGTACTCTGTCTTGTCAATCAGTGGAGAGAAGTAGTTAAATCTCTCAGTTAGCCATACATGTAATTATAGCTTGACAAAACGTTACTAAATATGCCCTTCTGGTTTTGTTTTCTCCGCCCCTTTCTCCTTTTGAAGGAGTTGTAATTGGTGGAGGCAGTGTGTCAGGATTAGAGGCTTGAAGCTTGAAACCCCAACACCCCCTGTGACCACACATTCCCCCTCCTACCCCTCTCCTCCTACCCCTTTCCCCCTCCTCCTGCCCCACTCCCCTTCTTCCTACCCCTTTCCCCCTC
The DNA here is from genome assembly GCF_045791955.1 of Oncorhynchus clarkii lewisi. Lineage (NCBI taxonomy): Eukaryota > Metazoa > Chordata > Actinopteri > Salmoniformes > Salmonidae > Oncorhynchus > Oncorhynchus clarkii. Next base: position 41,723 of record NW_027261115.1, read on the forward strand.
CTCCTGCCCCACTCCCCCTCCCCTCCCCCTCCTACTACCCCTTTCCCCCTCCTCCTGCCCCACTCCCTACCCCATCCTACCTCTCTCCCCCCCAATCCTGCACCACTCCCTACCCCATCCTAACTCTCTCCCCCCCATCCTGCCCCACTCCACCTCATCCACCTCAGGTTCAGAACCGTGTTCCCCCTCCTCTCTCTACAGCCATCCAGGTTCAGAACCGTGTTCCCCCTCCTCTCTCTACAACCAGGTTCAGAACCGTGTTCCCCCTCCTCTCTCTACAGCCAGCCAGGTTCAGAACCGTGTTCCCCCTCCTCTCTCTACAGCCAGGTTCAGAACCGTGTTCCCCCTCCTCTCTCTAAAGCCAGCCAGGTTCAGAACCATGTTCCCCCTCCTCTCTCTACAGCCAGCCAGGTTCAGAACCGTGTTCCCCCTCCTCTCTCTACAGCCAGCCAGGTTCAGAACCGTGTTCCCCCTCCTCTCTCTACAGCCAGCCAGGTTCAGAACCGTGTTCCCCCTCCTCTCTCTAAAGCCAGCCAGGTTCAGGACCGTGTTCCCCCTCCTCTCTCTACAGCCAGGTTCAGAACCGTGTTCCCCCTCCTCTCTCTGCAGCCAGCCAGGTTCAGAACCGTGTTCCGTCTCCTCTCTCTGCAGCCAGGTTCAGAACCGTGTTCCCCCTCCTCTCTCTACAGCCAGCCAGGTTCAGAACCGTGTTCCCCCTCCTCTCTCTACACCCAGCCAGGTTCAGAACCGTGTTCCCCCTCCTCTCTCTACAGCCAGGTTCAGAACCGTGTTCCCCCTCCTCTCTCTGCAGCCAGTCAGGTTCAGAACCGTGTTCCCCCTCCTCTCTCTGCAGCCAGTCAGGTTCAGAACCGTGTTCCCCCTCCTCTCTCTAAAGCCAGGTTCAGAACCGTGTTCCCATTCCTCTCTCTATAGCCAGGTTCAGAACCGTGTTCCCCCTCCTCTCTCTACAGCCAGCCAGGTTCAGAACCGTGTTCCCCCTCCTCTCTCTGCAGCCAGTCAGGTTCAGAACCGTGTTCCCCCTCCTCTCTCTACAGCCAGGTTCAGAACCGTGTTCCCCCTCCTCTCTCTACAGCCAGGTTCAGAACCGTGTTCCCCCTCCTCTCTCTATAGCCAGGTTCAGAACCGTGTTCTGTCTCCTCTCTCTGCAGCCAGCCAGGTTCAGAACCGTGTTCCCCCTCCTCTCTCTGCAGCCAGCCAGGTTCAGAAACGTGTTCCCCCTCCTCTCTCTACAGCCAGGTTCAGAACCGTGTTCACCCCTCCTCTCTCTGCAGCCAGCCAGGTTCAGAACCGTGTTCCCCCTCCTCTCTCTACAGCCAGCCAGGTTCAGAACCGTGTTCCCCCTCCTCTCTCTACAGCCAGGTTCAGAACCGTGTTCCCCCTCCTCTCTCTACAGCCAGCCAGGTTGAGAACCGTGTTCCGTCTCCTCTCTCTGCAGTCAGGTTCAGAACCGTGTTCCCCCTCCTCTCTCTACAGCCAGGTTCAGAACCGTGTTCCCCCTCCTCTCTCTACAGCCAGCCAGGTTCAGAACCGTGTTCCCTCTCCTCTCTCTGCAGCCAGGTACAGAACCGTGTTCCCCCTCCTCTCTCTACAGCCAGGTTCAGAACCGTGTTCCCCCTCCTCTCTCTACAGCCAGCCAGGTTCAGAACCGTGTTCCGTCTCCTCTCTCTGCAGCCAGGTTCAGAACCGTGTTCCCCCTCCTCTCTCTACAGCCAGCCAGGTTCAGAACCGTGTTCCGTCTCCTCTCTCTGCAGTCAGGTTCAGAACCGTGTTCCCCCTCCTCTCTCTACAGCCAGGTTCAGAACCGTGTTCCCCCTCCTCTCTCTACAGCCAGGTTCAGAACCGTGTTCCCCCTCCTCTCTCTGCAGCCAGCCAGGTTCAGAACCGTGTTCCCCCTCCTCTCTCTGCAGCCAGCCAGGTTCAGAACCGTGTTCCCCCTCCTCTCTCTACAGCCAGGTTCAGAACCGTGTTCCGTCTCCTCTCTCTGCAGCCAGCCAGGTTCAGAACCGTGTTCCCCCTCCTCTCTCTGCAGCCAGCCAGGTTCAGAACCGTGTTCCCCCTCCTCTCTCTACAGCCAGGTTCAGAACCGTGTTCCCCCTCCTCTCTCTACAGCCAGGTTCAGAACCGTGTTCCATCTCCTCTCTCTGCAGCCAGGTTCAGAACCGTGTTCCCCCTCCTCTCTCTGCAGCCAGCCAGGTTCAGAACCGTGTTCCCCCTCCTCTCTCTACAGCCAGGTTCAGAACCGTGTTCCCCCTCCTCTCTCTACAGCCAGCCAGGTTCAGAACCGTGTTCTGTCTCCTCTCTCTGCAGCCAGCCAGGTTCAGAACCGTGTTCCCCCTCCTCTCTCTGCAGCCAGCCAGGTTCAGAACCGTGTTCTGTCTCCTCTCTCTGCAGCCAGGTTCAGAACCATGTTCCCCTCCTCTCTCTGCAGCCAGCCAGGTTCAGAACCGTGTTCCCCCTCCTCTCTCTACAGCCAGCCAGGTTCAGAACCGTGTTCTGTCTCCTCTCTCTGCAGCCAGGTTCAGAACCGTGTTCCCCCTCCTCTCTCTGCAGCCAGCCAGGTTCAGAACCGTGTTCCCCCTCCTCTCTCTTTAGCCAGGTTCAGAACCGTGTTCCCCCTCCTCTCTCTGCAGCCAGCCAGGTTCAGAACCGTGTTCCCCCTCCTCTCTCTGCAGCCAGCCAGGTTCAGAACCGTGTTCCCCCTCCTCTCTCTACAGCCAGGTTCAGAACCGTGTTCCCCCTCCTCTCTCTGCAGCCAGCCAGGTTCAGAACCGTGTTCCCCCTCCTCTCTCTGCAGCCAGCCAGGTTCAGAACCGTGTTCCCCCTCCTCTCTCTACAGCCAGGTTCAGAACCGTGTTCCCCCTCCTCTCTCTACAGCCAGCCAGGTTGAGAACCGTGTTCCCCCTCCTCTCTCTGCAGTCAGGTTCAGAACCGTGTTCCCCCTCCTCTCTCTGCAGCCAGCCAGGTTCAGAACCGTGTTCCCCCTCCTCTCTCTGCAGCCAGCCAGGTTCAGAACCGTGTTCCCCCTCCTCTCTCTACAGCCAGGTTCAGAACCGTGTTCCCCCTCCTCTCTCTGCAGCCAGCCAGGTTCAGAACCGTGTTCCCCCTCCTCTCTCTGCAGCCAGCCAGGTTCAGAACCGTGTTCCCCCTCCTCTCTCTACAGCCAGGTTCAGAACCGTGTTCCCCCTCCTCTCTCTACAGCCAGCCAGGTTGAGAACCGTGTTCCGTCTCCTCTCTCTGCAGTCAGGTTCAGAACCGTGTTCCCCCTCCTCTCTCTACAGCCAGGTTCAGAACCGTGTTCCCCCTCCTCTCTCTACAGCCAGCCAGGTTCAGAACCGTGTTCCGTCTCCTCTCTCTGCAGCCAGGTACAGAACCGTGTTCCCCCTCCTCTCTCTACAGCCAGGTTCAGAACCGTGTTCCCCCTCCTCTCTCTACAGCCAGCCAGGTTCAGAACCGTGTTCCGTCTCCTCTCTCTGCAGCCAGGTTCAGAACCGTGTTCCCCCTCCTCTCTCTCCAGCCAGCCAGGTTCAGAACCGTGTTCCGTCTCCTCTCTCTGCAGTCAGGTTCAGAACCGTGTTCCCCCTCCTCTCTCTACAGCCAGGTTCAAAACCGTGTTCCCCCTCCTCTCTCTACAGCCAGGTTCAGAACCGTGTTCCCCCTCCTCTCTCTGCAGCCAGCCAGGTTCAGAACCGTGTTCCCCCTCCTCTCTCTGCAGCCAGCCAGGTTCAGAACCGTGTTCCCCCTCCTCTCTCTACAGCCAGGTTCAGAACCGTGTTCCCGTCTCCTCTCTCTGCAGCCAGCCAGGTTCAGAACCGTGTTCCCCCTCCTCTCTCTGCAGCCAGCCAGGTTCAGAACCGTGTTCCCCCTCCTCTCTCTACAGCCAGGTTCAGAACCGTGTTCCCCCTCCTCTCTCTACAGCCAGGTTCAGAACCGTGTTCCATCTCCTCTCTCTGCAGCCAGGTTCAGAACCGTGTTCCCCCTCCTCTCTCTGCAGCCAGCCAGGTTCAGAACCGTGTTCCCCCTCCTCTCTCTACAGCCAGGTTCAGAACCGTGTTCCCCCTCCTCTCTCTACAGCCAGCCAGGTTCAGAACCGTGTTCTGTCTCCTCTCTCTGCAGCCAGCCAGGTTCAGAACCGTGTTCCCCCTCCTCTCTCTACAGCCAGCCAGGTTCAGAACCGTGTTCTGTCTCCTCTCTCTGCAGCCAGGTTCAGAACCATGTTCCCCTCCTCTCTCTGCAGCCAGCCAGGTTCAGAACCGTGTTCCCCCTCCTCTCTCTGCAGCCAGCCAGGTTCAGAACCGTGTTCTGTCTCCTCTCTCTGCAGCCAGGTTCAGAACCGTGTTCCCCCTCCTCTCTCTACAGCCAGGTTCAGAACCGTGTTCCCCCTCCTCTCTCTGCAGCCAGCCAGGTTCAGAACCGTGTTCCGTCTCCTCTCTCTGCAGCCAGGTTCAGAACCGTGTTCCCCCTCCTCTCTCTACAGCCAGCCAGGTTCAGAACCGTGTTCCCCCTCCTCTCTCTACACCCAGACAGGTTCAGAACCGTGTTCCCCCTCCTCTCTCTACAGCCAGGTTCAGAACCGTGTTCCCCCTCCTCTCTCTGCAGCCAGTCAGGTTCAGAACCTGTGTTCCCCCTCCTCTCTCTGCAGCCAGTCAGGTTCAGAACCGTGTTCCCCCTCCTCTCTCTGCAGCCAGTCAGGTTCAGAACCGTGTTCCCCCTCCTCTCTCTACAGCCAGGTTCAGAACCGTGTTCCGCCTCCTCTCTCTCCAGCCAGGTTCAGAACCGTGTTCCCCCTCCTCTCTCTACAGCCAGCCAGGTTCAGAACCGTGTTCCCCCTCCTCTCTCTGCAGCCAGTCAGGTTCAGAACCGTGTTCCCCCTCCTCTCTCTACAGCCAGGTTCAGAACCGTGTTCCCCCTCCTCTCTCTACAGCCAGGTTCAGAACCGTGTTCCCCCTCCTCTCTCTGCAGCCAGTCAGGTTCAGAACCGTGTTCCCCCTCCTCTCTCTACAGCCAGGTTCAGAACCGTGTTCCCCCTCCTCTCTCTACAGCCAGGGTCAGAACCGTGTTCCCCCTCCTCTCTCTACAGCCAGGGTCAGAACCGTGTTCCCCCTCCTCTCTCTGCAGCCAGCCAGGTTCAGAACCGTGTTCCCCCTCCTCTCTCTGCAGCCAGCCAGGTTCAGAACCGTGTTCCCCCTCCTCTCTCTACAGCCAGGTTCAGAACCGTGTTCCCCCTCCTCTCTCTACAGCCAGCCAGGTTCAGAACCGTGTTCGGTCTCCTCTCTCTGCAGCCAGCCAGGTTCAGAACCGTGTTCCCCCTCCTCTCTCTACAGCCAGCCAGGTTCAGAACCGTGTTCTGTCTCCTCTCTCTGCAGCCAGGTTCAGAACCATGTTCCCCTCCTCTCTCTGCAGCCAGCCAGGTTCAGAACCGTGTTCCCCCTCCTCTCTCTACAGCCAGCCAGGTTCAGAACCGTGTTCTGTCTCCTCTCTCTGCAGCCAGGTTCAGAACCGTGTTCCCCCTCCTCTCTCTGCAGCCAGCCAGGTTCAGAACCGTGTTCCCCCTCCTCTCTCTTTAGCCAGGTTCAGAACCGTGTTCCCCCTCCTCTCTCTGCAGCCAGCCAGGTTCAGAACCGTGTTCCCCCTCCTCTCTCTGCAGCCAGCCAGGTTCAGAACCGTGTTCCCCCTCCTCTCTCTACAGCCAGGTTCAGAACCGTGTTCCCCCTCCTCTCTCTGCAGCCAGACAGGTTCAGAACCGTGTTCCCCCTCCTCTCTCTGCAGCCAGCCAGGTTCAGAACCGTGTTCCCCCTCCTCTCTCTGCAGCCAGCCAGGTTCAGAACCGTGTTCTGTCTCCTCTCTCTGCAGCCAGGTTCAGAACCGTGTTCCCCCTCTCTCTACAGCCAGGTTCAGAACCGTGTTCCCCCTCCTCTCTCTGCAGCCAGCCAGGTTCAGAACCGTGTTCCGTCTCCTCTCTCTGCAGCCAGGTTCAGAACCGTGTTCCCCCTCCTCTCTCTACAGCCAGCCAGGTTCAGAACCGTGTTCCCCCTCCTCTCTCTACACCCAGACAGGTTCAGAACCGTGTTCCCCCTCCTCTCTCTACAGCCAGGTTCAGAACCGTGTTCCCCCTCCTCTCTCTGCAGCCAGTCAGGTTCAGAACCTGTGTTCCCCCTCCTCTCTCTGCAGCCAGTCAGGTTCAGAACCGTGTTCCCCCTCCTCTCTCTATAGCCAGGTTCAGAACCGTGTTCCCATTCCTCTCTCTATAGCCAGGTTCAGAACCGTGTTCCCCCTCCTCTCTCTACAGCCAGCCAGGTTCAGAACCGTGTTCCCCCTCCTCTCTCTGCAGCCAGTCAGGTTCAGAACCGTGTTCCCCCTCCTCTCTCTACAGCCAGGTTCAGAACCGTGTTCCCCCTCCTCTCTCTACAGCCAGGTTCAGAACCGTGTTCCCCCTCCTCTCTCTATAGCCAGGTTCAGAACCGTGTTCTGTCTCCTCTCTCTGCAGCCAGCCAGGTTCAGAACCGTGTTCCCCCTCCTCTCTCTGCAGCCAGCCAGGTTCAGAACCGTGTTCCCCCTCCTCTCTCTACAGCCAGGTTCAGAACCGTGTTCACCCCTCCTCTCTCTGCAGCCAGCCAGGTTCAGAACCGTGTTCCCCCTCCTCTCTCTACAGCCAGCCAGGTTCAGAACCGTGTTCCCCCTCCTCTCTCTACAGCCAGGTTCAGAACCGTGTTCCCCCTCCTCTCTCTTCAGCCAGCCAGGTTCAGAACCGTGTTCTGTCTCCTCTCTCTGCAGCCAGCCAGGTTCAGAACCGTGTTCCCCCTCCTCTCTCTACAGCCAGCCAGGTTCAGAACCGTGTTCTGTCTCCTCTCTCTGCAGCCAGGTTCAGAACCATGTTCCCCTCCTCTCTCTGCAGCCAGCCAGGTTCAGAACCGTGTTCCCCCTCCTCTCTCTACAGCCAGCCAGGTTCAGAACCGTGTTCTGTCTCCTCTCTCTGCAGCCAGGTTCAGAACCGTGTTCCCCCTCCTCTCTCTGCAGCCAGCCAGGTTCAGAACCGTGTTCCCCCTCCTCTCTCTTTAGCCAGGTTCAGAACCGTGTTCCCCCTCCTCTCTCTGCAGCCAGCCAGGTTCAGAACCGTGTTCCCCCTCCTCTCTCTGCAGCCAGCCAGGTTCAGAACCGTGTTCCCCCTCCTCTCTCTACAGCCAGGTTCAGAACCGTGTTCCCCCTCCTCTCTCTGCAGCCAGCCAGGTTCAGAACCGTGTTCCCCCTCCTCTCTCTGCAGCCAGCCAGGTTCAGAACCGTGTTCCCCCTCCTCTCTCTACAGCCAGGTTCAGAACCGTGTTCCCCCTCCTCTCTCTACAGCCAGCCAGGTTGAGAACCGTGTTCCCCCTCCTCTCTCTGCAGTCAGGTTCAGAACCGTGTTCCCCCTCCTCTCTCTGCAGCCAGCCAGGTTCAGAACCGTGTTCCCCCTCCTCTCTCTGCAGCCAGCCAGGTTCAGAACCGTGTTCCCCCTCCTCTCTCTACAGCCAGGTTCAGAACCGTGTTCCCCCTCCTCTCTCTGCAGCCAGCCAGGTTCAGAACCGTGTTCCCCCTCCTCTCTCTGCAGCCAGCCAGGTTCAGAACCGTGTTCCCCCTCCTCTCTCTACAGCCAGGTTCAGAACCGTGTTCCCCCTCCTCTCTCTACAGCCAGCCAGGTTGAGAACCGTGTTCCGTCTCCTCTCTCTGCAGTCAGGTTCAGAACCGTGTTCCCCCTCCTCTCTCTACAGCCAGGTTCAGAACCGTGTTCCCCCTCCTCTCTCTACAGCCAGCCAGGTTCAGAACCGTGTTCCGTCTCCTCTCTCTGCAGCCAGGTACAGAACCGTGTTCCCCCTCCTCTCTCTACAGCCAGGTTCAGAACCGTGTTCCCCCTCCTCTCTCTACAGCCAGCCAGGTTCAGAACCGTGTTCCGTCTCCTCTCTCTGCAGCCAGGTTCAGAACCGTGTTCCCCCTCCTCTCTCTACAGCCAGCCAGGTTCAGAACCGTGTTCCGTCTCCTCTCTCTGCAGTCAGGTTCAGAACCGTGTTCCCCCTCCTCTCTCTACAGCCAGGTTCAGAACCGTGTTCCCCCTCCTCTCTCTACAGCCAGGTTCAGAACCGTGTTCCCCCTCCTCTCTCTGCAGCCAGCCAGGTTCAGAACCGTGTTCCCCCTCCTCTCTCTGCAGCCAGCCAGGTTCAGAACCGTGTTCCCCCTCCTCTCTCTACAGCCAGGTTCAGAACCGTGTTCCGTCTCCTCTCTCTGCAGCCAGCCAGGTTCAGAACCGTGTTCCCCCTCCTCTCTCTGCAGCCAGCCAGGTTCAGAACCGTGTTCCCCCTCCTCTCTACAGCCAGGTTCAGAACCGTGTTCCCCCTCCTCTCTCTACAGCCAGGTTCAGAACCGTGTTCCATCTCCTCTCTCTGCAGCCAGGTTCAGAACCGTGTTCCCCCTCCTCTCTCTGCAGCCAGCCAGGTTCAGAACCGTGTTCCCCCTCCTCTCTCTACAGCCAGCCAGGTTCAGAACCGTGTTCTGTCTCCTCTCTCTGCAGCCAGGTTCAGAACCGTGTTCCCCCTCCTCTCTCTGCAGCCAGCCAGGTTCAGAACCGTGTTCCCCCTCCTCTCTCTTTAGCCAGGTTCAGAACCGTGTTCCCCCTCCTCTCTCTGCAGCCAGCCAGGTTCAGAACCGTGTTCCCCCTCCTCTCTCTGCAGCCAGCCAGGTTCAGAACCGTGTTCCCCCTCCTCTCTCTACAGCCAGGTTCAGAACCGTGTTCCCCCTCCTCTCTCTGCAGCCAGCCAGGTTCAGAACCGTGTTCCCCCTCCTCTCTCTGCAGCCAGCCAGGTTCAGAACCGTGTTCCCCCTCCTCTCTCTACAGCCAGGTTCAGAACCGTGTTCCCCCTCCTCTCTCTACAGCCAGCCAGGTTGAGAACCGTGTTCCCCCTCCTCTCTCTGCAGTCAGGTTCAGAACCGTGTTCCCCCTCCTCTCTCTGCAGCCAGCCAGGTTCAGAACCGTGTTCCCCCTCCTCTCTCTGCAGCCAGCCAGGTTCAGAACCGTGTTCCCCCTCCTCTCTCTACAGCCAGGTTCAGAACCGTGTTCCCCCTCCTCTCTCTGCAGCCAGCCAGGTTCAGAACCGTGTTCCCCCTCCTCTCTCTGCAGCCAGCCAGGTTCAGAACCGTGTTCCCCCTCCTCTCTCTACAGCCAGGTTCAGAACCGTGTTCCCCCTCCTCTCTCTACAGCCAGGTTCAGAACCGTGTTCCCCCTCCTCTCTCTACAGCCAGCCAGGTTCAGAACCGTGTTCCGTCTCCTCTCTCTGCAGCCAGGTACAGAACCGTGTTCCCCCTCCTCTCTCTACAGCCAGGTTCAGAACCGTGTTCCCCCTCCTCTCTCTACAGCCAGCCAGGTTCAGAACCGTGTTCCGTCTCCTCTCTCTGCAGCCAGGTTCAGAACCGTGTTCCCCCTCCTCTCTCTACAGCCAGCCAGGTTCAGAACCGTGTTCCGTCTCCTCTCTCTGCAGTCAGGTTCCGAACCGTGTTCCCCCTCCTCTCTCTACAGCCAGGTTCAGAACCGTGTTCCCCCTCCTCTCTCTACAGCCAGGTTCAGAACCGTGTTCCCCCTCCTCTCTCTGCAGCCAGCCAGGTTCAGAACCGTGTTCCCCCTCCTCTCTCTGCAGCCAGCCAGGTTCAGAACCGTGCTCCCGCTCCGATCTCTACAGCCAGGTTCAGAACCGTGTTCCGTCTCCAGTCTCTCGAGCCAGCCAGGTTCAGAACCGTGTTCCCCCTCCGCTCTCTGCAGCCAGCCAGGTTCAGAACCGTGTTCCCCCTCCTCTCTACAGCCAGGTTCAGAACCGTGTTCCCCCTCCTCTCTCTACAGCCAGGTTCAGAACCGTGTTCCATCTCCTCTCTCTGCAGCCAGGTTCAGAACCGTGTTCCCCCTCCTCTCTCTGCAGCCAGCCAGGTTCAGAACCGTGTTCCCCCTCCTCTCTCTACAGCCAGGTTCAGAACCGTGTTCCCCCTCCTCTCTCTACAGCCAGCCAGGTTCAGAACCGTGTTCTGTCTCCTCTCTCTGCAGCCAGCCAGGTTCAGAACCGTGTTCCCCCTCCTCTCTCTACAGCCAGCCAGGTTCAGAACCGTGTTCTGTCTCCTCTCTCTGCAGCCAGGTTCAGAACCATGTTCCCCTCCTCTCTCTGCAGCCAGCCAGGTTCAGAACCGTGTTCCCCCTCCTCTCTCTACAGCCAGCCAGGTTCAGAACCGTGTTCTGTCTCCTCTCTCTGCAGCCAGCCAGGTTCAGAACCGTGTTCCCCCTCCTCTCTCTTTATCCAGGTTCAGAACCGTGTTCCCCCTCCTCTCTCTGCAGCCAGCCAGGTTCAGAACCGTGTTCCCCCTCCTCTCTCTGCAGCCAGGTTCAGAACCGTGTTCCCCCTCCTCTCTCTACAGCCAGCCAGGTTCAGAACCGTGTTCCGTCTCCTCTCTCTGCAGCCAGGTTCAGAACCGTGTTCCCCCTCCTCTCTCTACAGCCAGCCAGGTTCAGAACCGTGTTCCGTCTCCTCTCTCTGCAGTCAGGTTCAGAACCGTGTTCCCCCTCCTCTCTCTACAGCCAGGTTCAGAACCGTGTTCCCCCTCCTCTCTCTACAGCCAGGTTCAGAACCGTGTTCCCCCTCCTCTCTCTGCAGCCAGCCAGGTTCAGAACCGTGTTCCCCCTCCTCTCTCTGCAGCCAGCCAGGTTCAGAACCGTGTTCCCCCTCCTCTCTCTACAGCCAGGTTCAGAACCGTGTTCCGTTCAGAACCGTGTTCCGTCTCCTCTCTCTGCAGCCAGCCAGGTTCAGAACCGTGTTCCCCCTCCTCTCTCTGCAGCCAGCCAGGTTCAGAACCGTGTTCTGTCTCCTCTCTCTACAGCCAGGTTCAGAACCGTGTTCCGTCTCCTCTCTCTACAGCCAGATTCAGAACCGTGTTCCCCCTCCTCTCTCTGCAGCCAGCCAGGTTAAGAACCGTGTTCCATCTCCTCTCTCTGCAGCCTCTCTTCTATCATCATCCGGAAGCTGCTTCTCTCTCCTTCTTCCCCACCATATACTCTCCTCCTAACGTTGTACTCTATGTATAATCAAGTTGTTTGGTGAGGACTTTATAAGGAGTAATTAAGATGAGGTATATTTGACTGGAGCCATAGTCCTAACGGTTGTGGTCACTTTCTCAGTAGTTTTTCGCTTCATTCCTGTTCTGTCCCCTTTTTTTCCCCCGCTGCTGATCTCAAATGGCCTTCCTCTGATCTAGGGCTTTGTATAATGGGTCTATGTCTCTACCTTTCCTTTGGCTTCTGAGGTGGTTCTGTGGTTTGTTTGTACCGGTAATGACTGAAATGCTATTTAAAGGAAAAGTAATGAATATGTTCTCAACAACATGTATTGCACATAGAGCCTAGCATTTCCTCACCTCCAAGCTCACACACAGTGTCAAGCAAACGGTGGTAACTTCAGATAGACTGCTTCTGCTGTACGCCCCCCCCGGGGAATTTATCATAAGATTACTGCTCGATACTTATCGGCCAATTAAACTGCGAAGCACAAGTCTGGATGTACAGCCCTGGGACAGAGGTATATGAGAGCCATCAATCATGTACTTTCAGCACCTCTCCCCTGCTCCCCTTCTCTCAGGAGGCTACAGAGGCCTGGCTGGTCGTAGTTACAGAGGCCTGGCTGGGGTAGTTATGCTATAGAGGCCTGGCTGGGGTAGTTATGCTATAGAGGCCTTGCTGGGGTAGTTATGCTACAGAGGTCTGGCTGGGGTAGTTATGCTACAGAGGCCTGGCTGGGGTAGTTATGCTATAGAGGCCTGGCTGGGGTAGTTATGCTACAGAGGCCTGGCTGGGGTAGTTACAGAGGCCTGGCTGGGGTAGTTACAGAGGTCTGGCTGGGGTAGTTACAGAGGTCTGGCTGGGGTAGTTACAGAGGCCTGGCTGGGGTAGTTAAAGAGGTCTGGCTGGGGTAGTTACAGAGGTCTGGCTGGGGTAGTTAGAGAGGCCTGGCTGGGGTAGTTAGAGAGGCCTGGCTGGGGTAGTTATGCTACAGAGGTCTGGCTGGGGTAGTTATGCTACAGAGGTCCAGCTGGGGTAGTTATGCTACAGAGGTCTGGCTGGGGTAGTTATGCTACAAAGGTCTGGCTAGGGTAGTTATGCTATAGAGGCCTGGCTGGGGTAGTTATGCTATAGAGGCCTGGCTGGGGTAGTTATGCTACAGAGGTCTGGCTGGGATAGTTATGCTACAGAGGTCTGGCTGGGGTAGTTACAGAGGTCTGGCTGGGGTAGTTATGCTACAGAGGTCTGGCTGGGGTAGTTACAGAGGTCTGGCTGGGGTAGTTACGCTACAGAGGTCTGGCTGGGGTAGTTACAGAGGTCTGGCTGGGGTAGTTACAGAGGCCTGGCTGGGGTAGTTACAGAGGTCTGGCTGGGGTAGTTACAGAGGTCTGGCTGGGGTAGTTACAGAGGTCTGGCTGGGGAAGTTATGCTACAGAGGTCTGTCTGGGGTAGTTATGTTACAGAGGTCTGTCTGGGGTAGTTATGCTACAGAGGTCTGTCTTGGGTAGTTACAGAGGTCTGGCTGGGGTAGTTATGCTACAGAGGTCTGTCTGGGGTAGTTATGCTACAGATGTCTGTCTGGGGTAATTATGTTACAGACGTCTGTCTGGGGTAGTTATGCTACAGAGGTCTGGCTGGGGTAGTTACAGAGGTCTGGCTGGGGTATGCTATAGAGGCCTGGGTGGGAGGGGTAGTTATGCTACAGAGGCCTGGGTGGGAGGGGTAGTTATGCTACAGAGGCCTGGATGGGAGGGGTAGTTATGCTCTAGAGGCCTGGGTGGGAGGGGTAGTTATGCTACAGAGGTCTGGCTCGGGTAGTTATGCTACAGAGGCCTGGGTGGGAGGGGTAGTTATGCTACAGATGCCTGGGTGGGAGGGGTAGTTATGCTACAGAGGCCTGGGTGGGAGGGGTAGTTATAGAGGCATGGGTGGAAGGGGTAGTTATGCTACAGAGGCCTGGGTGGGAGGGGTAGTTATGCTACAGGGGCATGGGTGGAAGGGGTAGTTATGCTACAGAGGCCTGGGTGGAAGGGGTAGTTATAGAGACCTGGCTGGGGTAGTTATGCTACAGAGGCCTCGGTGGGAGGGGTAGTTATGCTACAGGGGCCTGGGTGGGAGGGGTAGTTATGCTACAGGGGCCTGGGTGGAAGGGGTAGTTATGCTACAGAGGCCTGGGTGGAAGGGGTAGTTATAGAGGCCTGGCTGGTGTAGGTATGCTACAGGGGCCTGGGTGGAAGGGGTAGTTATGCTACAGAGGCCTGGGTGGGAGGGGTAGTTATGCTCTAGAGGCCTGGGTGGGAGTGGTAGTTATAGAGTTCTGGTGGGAGGGTTAGTTATAGAGGCCTGGGTGGGAGGGGTAGTTATAGAGGCCTGGGTGGGAGGGTTAGTTATAGAGGCCTGGGTGGGAGGGGTAGTTATAGAGGCCTGGGTGGGAGGGGTAGTTATAGAGGCCTGGGTGGGAGGGGTAGTTATAGAGGCCTGGGTGGGAGGGGTAGTTATAGAGGCCTGGGTGGGAGGGGTAGTTATAGAGGCCTGGGTGGGAGGGGTAGTTATAGAGGCCTGGGTGGGAGGGGTAGTTATAGAGGCCTGGGTGGGAGGGGTAGTTATAGAGGCCTGGGTGGGAGGGGTAGTTATAGAGGCCTGGGTGGGAGGGGTAGTTATAGAGGCCTGGGTGGGAGGGGTAGTTATAGAGGCCTGGGTGGGAGGGGTAGTTATAGTTATAAAATATTTTTTCTTTGGAAACAATCAAGACATAAGACAAAATAACATAACACTTGAACGTGCAAAACTATTCACCCCCCCCCCCCCCCAAAAGTCAATAATTACTAGAGCCACCTTTTGCAGCAATTACAGCTGCAAGTATCTTGGGGTATGTCTCTATAAGCTTGGCACATCGAGCCACTGAGATTTTTGCCCATTCTTCAAGGAAAAACTGCTCCAGCTCCTTCAAGTTGAATGGGTTCTGCTGGTGTACAGCAATCTTTAAGTCATATCACAGATTCTCAATTGGATTGAGGTCTGGGCTTTGACTAGGCCATTCCAAGACATTTAAATGTTTCCCCATAACCACTCGAGTGTTGCTTCAGCAGTATGCTTAGGGTCATTGTCCTGCTGGAAGGTGAACCTCCGTCCCAGTCTCAAATCTCTGGAAGACTGAAACAGGATTCCCTCAAGAATTTCCCTGTATTTAGCGTCATCCATCATTCCTTCAATTCGAACAAGTTTCCCAGTCCCTGCAGATGAAAAACATCCCCACAGCATAATACTGCCTCCACCATGCTTCACTGTGAGGGTGAGGGTCTCGGGGTGATGAGAGGTGTTGGGTTGTGCCAGACATAGCGTTTTCCTTGATTGCCAAAAAGCTCAATTTTAGTCTCATCTGACCAGAGTACCTTTTTTCATATGTTTGGGGAGTCTCCCACATGCCTTTTGGCAAACACCAAACGTGTTTGCTAATATTTTCTTTAAATATGGACTTTTTTCTGGCCACTCTTCCATTATGCCCAGCTCTGTGGAGTGTACAGCTTAAAGTGGTCCTATGGACAGGTACTCCAATCTCCACTGTGGAGCTTTGCAGCTCCTTCAGGGTTATCTTTGGTCTCTTTGTTGCGTCTCTGATTAATGCCCTCCTTGCCTTGTCTGTGAGTTTTGGTGGACGGACCTCTCTTGGCAGGTTTGTTGTGGTGCCATATTCTTTCCATTTTTTAATAATGGATTTAATGGTGCTCAAAGTTTCTGATATTTTTTTATAACCAACAGTGATCTGTACCCCAATTTCCTGATATCCAATTGTAAGTTACAGTGTTGTTGCTGCAACTCCCATACGGACTCGGGAGAGGTGACGGAGGAGAGCCGTGCGTCCTCTGAAACACGACCCAGCCAAGTCGCACTGCTTCTTGACACAATGGCCGCTTAACTCGGAAGACAGCCGCACCAATGAGTCGGAGGAAACACCGTACACCTGGCGACCATGTCAGCGTGCATTGCTCCTGCGTGACAAAACACAACACTCCAAACAGTCTGCTCCTGCGTGACAAAACACAACACTCCAAACAGCCTGCTGCAGCGTGACACACCACAACACTCCAAACAGCCTGCTCCTGCGTGACACACCACAACACTCCAAACAGCCTGCTCCTGCGTGACACACCACAACACTCCAAACAGCCTGCTCCTGCGTGACACACCACAACACTCCAAACAGCCTGCTCCTGCGTGACACACCACAACACTCCAAACAGCCTGCTGCAGCGTGACACACCACAACACTCCAAACAGCCTGCTCCTGCGTGACACACCACAACACTCCAAACAGCCTGCTCCTGCGTGACACAACACAACACTCCAAACAGTCTGCTGCAGCGTGACACAACACTCCAAACAGTCTGCTGCAGCGTGACACAACACTCCAAACAGTCTGCTGCAGCGTGACACAACACAACACTCCAAACAGTCTGCTGCAGCGTGACACAACACAACACTCCAAACAGTCTGCTGCAGCGTGACACAACACTCCAAACAGTCTGCTGCAGCGTGACACAACACAACACTCCAAACAGTCTGCTGCAGCGTGACACAACACAACACTCCAAACAGTCTGCTGCTGCGTGACACACCACAACACTCCAAACAGTCTGCTGCAGCGTGACACAACACAACACTCCAAACAGTCTGCTGCAGCGTGACACAACACAACACTCCAAACAGCCTGCTGCAGCGTGACACACCACAACACTCCAAACAGTCTGCTGCAGCGTGACACAACACAACACTCCAAACAGTCTGCTGCAGCGTGACACACCACAACACTCCAAACAGTCTGCTGCAGCGTGACACAACACAACACTCCAAACAGTCTGCTGCAGCGTGACACACCACAACACTCCAAACAGTCTGCTGCAGCGTGACACAACACACCACAACACTCCAAACAGTCTGCTGCAGCGTGACACAACACTCCAAACAGTCTGCTGCAGCGTGACACAACACTCCAAACAGCCTGCTGCAGCGTGACACAACACAACACTCCAAACAGTCTGCTGCAGCGTGACACAACACAACACTCCAAACAGTCTGCTGCAGCGTGACACACCACAACACTCCAAACAGCCTGCTGCAGCGTGACACAACACAACACTCCAAACAGTCTGCTGCAGCGTGACACACCACAACACTCCAAACAGTCTGCTGCAGCGTGACACAACACACCACAACACTCCAAACAGTCTGCTGCAGCGTGACACAACACTCCAAACAGTCTGCTGCAGCGTGACACACCACAACACTCCAAACAGTCTGCTGCAGCGTGACACAACACAACACTCCAAACAGTCTGCTGCAGCGTGACACACCACAACACTCCAAACAGTCTGCTGCAGCGTGACACAACACAACACTCCAAACAGTCTGCTGCAGCGTGACACACCACAACACTCCAAACAGTCTGCTGCAGCGTGACACACCACAACACTCCAAACAGTCTGCTGCAGCGTGACACAACACAACACTCCAAACAGTCTGCTGCAGCGTGAAACAACACAACACTCCAAACAGTCTGCTGCAGCGTGACACAACACACCACAACACTCCAAACAGTCTGCTGCAGCGTGACACAACACAACACTCCAAACAGTCTGCTGCAGCGTGACACAACACTCCAAACAGTCTGCTGCAGCGTGACACAACACACCACAACACTCCAAACAGTCTGCTGCAGCGTGACACAACACAACACTCCAAACAGTCTGCTGCAGCGTGACACAACACTCCAAACAGTCTGCTGCAGCGTGACACACCACAACACTCCAAACAGTCTGCTGCAGCGTGACACAACACAACACAACACTCCAAACAGTCTGCTGCAGCGTGACACAACACAACACTCCAAACAGTCTGCTGCAGCGTGACACAACACAACACTCCAAACAGCCTGCTGCAGCGTGACACAACACACCACAACACTCCAAACAGTCTGCTGCAGCGTGACACACCACAACACTCCAAACAGTCTGCTGCAGCGTGACACAACACAACACTCCAAACAGTCTGCTGCAGCGTGACACAACACAACACTCCAAACAGTCTGCTGCAGCGTGACACAACACAACACTCCAAACAGCCTGCTGCAGCGTGACACAACACTCCAAACAGTCTGCTGCAGCGTGACACACCACAACACTCCAAACAGTCTGCTGCAGCGTGACACAACACAACACTCCAAACAGTCTGCTGCAGCGTGACACACCACAACACTCCAAACAGTCTGCTGCAGCGTGACACAACACAACACTCCAAACAGTCTGCTGCAGCGTGACACAACACAACACTCCAAACAGCCTGCTGCAGCGTGACACAACACAACACTCCAAACAGTCTGCTGCAGCGTGACACAACACAACACTCCAAACAGTCTGCTGCAGCGTGACACAACACAACACTCCAAACAGCCTGCTGCAGCGTGACACAACACAACACTCCAAACAGCCTGCTGCAGCGTGACACAACACAACACTCCAAACAGTCTGCTGCAGCGTGACACACCACAACACTCCAAACAGCCTGCTGCAGCGTGACACACCACAACACTCCAAACAGCCTGCTGCAGCGTGACACAACACAACACTCCAAACAGCCTGCTGCAGCGTGACACAACACAACACTCCAAACAGCCTGCTGGAGCGTGACACACCACAACACTCCAAACAGTCTGCTGCAGCGTGACACACCACAACACTCCAAACAGTCTGCTGCAGCGTGACACAACACAACACAACACTCCAAACAGTCTGCTGCAGCGTGACACAACACTCCAAACAGCCTGCTGCAGCGTGACACAACACTCCAAACAGTCTGCTGCAGCGTGACACAACACAACACTCCAAACAGTCTGCTGCAGCGTGACACAACACTCCAAACAGTCTGCTGCAGCGTGACACAACACTCCAAACAGCCTGCTGCAGCGTGACACACCACAACACTCCAAACAGTCTGCTGCAGCGTGACACACCACAACACTCCAAACAGTCTGCTGCAGCGTGACACACCACAACACTCCAAACAGTCTGCTGCAGCGTGACACACCACAACACTCCAAACAGTCTGCTGCAGCGTGACACAACACTCCAAACAGTCTGCTGCAGCGTGACACAACACTCCAAACAGTCTGCTGCAGCGTGACACAACACAACACTCCAAACAGTCTGCTGCAGCGTGACACACCACAACACTCCAAACAGTCTGCTGCAGCGTGACACAACACTCCAAACAGCCTGCTGCAGCGTGACACACCACAACACTCCAAACAGTCTGCTGCAGCGTGACACACCACAACACTCCAAACAGTCTGCTGCAGCGTGACACAACACTCCAAACAGTCTGCTGCAGCTTGACACAATACAACACTCCAAACAGCCTGCTGCAGCGTGACACAACACAACACTCCAAACAGTCTGCTGCAGCGTGACACAACACAACACTCCAAACAGCCTGCTGCAGCGTGACACAACACAACACTCCAAACAGTCTGCTGCAGCGTGACACAACACAACACTCCAAACAGTCTGCTGCAGCGTGACACAATACAACACTCCAAACAGTCTGCTGCAGCGTGACACAACACTCCAAACAGTCTGCTGCAGCTTGACACAACACAACACTCCAAACAGCCTGCTGCAGCGTGACACAACACAACACTCCAAACAGTCTGCTGCAGCGTGACACACCACAACACTCCAAACAGTCTGCTGCAGCGTGACACACCACAACACTCCAAACAGCCTGCTGCAGCGTGACACACCACAACACTCCAAACAGTCTGCTGCAGCGTGACACAACACTCCAAACAGCCTGCTGCAGCGTGACACACCACAACACTCCAAACAGTCTGCTGCAGCGTGACACACCACAACACTCCAAACAGTCTGCTGCAGCGTGACACACCACAACACTCCAAACAGCATGCTGCAGCGTGACACAACACTCCAAACAGCCTGCTGCAGCGTGACACAACACTCCAAACAGCCTGCTGCAGCGTGACACACCACAACACTCCAAACAGTCTGCTGCAGCGTGACACAACACTCCAAACAGTCTGCTGCAGCGTGACACAACACTCCAAACAGTCTGCTGCAGCGTGACACAACACTCCAAACAGTCTGCTGCAGCGTGACACAACACAACACTCCAAACAGTCTGCTGCAGCGTGACACACCACAACACTCCAAACAGCCTGCTGCAGCGTGACACAACACAACACTCCAAACAGTCTGCTGCAGCGTGACACAACACAACACAACAGCCTGCTGCAGCTTGACACAACACAACACTCCAAACAGTCTGCTGCAGCGTGACACACCACAACACTCCAAACAGTCTGCTGCAGCGTGACACACCACAACACTCCAAACAGCCTGCTGCAGCGTGACACAACACAACACTCCAAACAGTCTGCTGCAGCGTGACACAACACAACACTCCAAACAGCCTGCTGCAGCGTGACACAACACTCCAAACAGTCTGCTGCAGCGTGACACACCACAACACTCCAAATAGTCTGCTGCAGCGTGACACACCACAACACTCCAAACAGCCTGCTGCAGCGTGACACACCACAACACTCCAAACAGTCTGCTGCAGCGCGACACAACACAACACTCCAAACAGTCTGCTGCAGCGTGACACACCACAACACTCCAAACAGCCTGCTGCAGCGTGACACAACACAACACTCCAAACAGCCTGCTGCAGCGTGACACACCACAACACTCCAAACAGCCTGCTGCAGCGTGACACACCACAACACTCCAAACAGTCTGCTGCAGCGTGGCACACCACAACACTCCAAACAGTCTGCTGCAGCGTGACACACCACAACACTCCAAACAGTCTGCTGCAGCGTGACACAACACAACACTCCAAACAGTCTGCTGCAGCGTGACACAACACAACACTCCAAACAGCCTGCTGCAGCGTGACACAACACAACACTCCAAACAGTCTGCTGCAGCGTGACACAACACTCCAAACAGCCTGCTGCAGCGTGACACAACACAACACTCCAAACAGTCTGCTGCAGCGTGACACAACACTCCAAACAGTCTGCTGCAGCGTGACACAACACTCCAAACAGTCTGCTGCAGCGTGACACAACACTCCAAACAGTCTGCTGCAGCATGACACACCACAACACTCCAAACAGTCTGCTGCAGCGTGACACAACACTCCAAACAGTCTGCTGCAGCGTGACACACCACAACACTCCAAACAGCCTGCTGCAGCGTGACACACCACAACACTCCAAACAGCCTGCTGCAGCGTGACACACCACAACACTCCAAACAGTCTGCTGCAGCGTGACACAACACTCCAAACAGTCTGCTGCAGCGTGACACAACACAACACTCCAAACAGCCTGCTGCAGCGTGACACACCACAACACTCCAAACAGTCTGCTGCAGCGTGACACACCACAACACTCCAAACAGTCTGCTGCAGCGTGACACACCACAACACTCCAAACAGCCTGCTGCAGCGTGACACAACACAACACTCCAAACAGCCTGCTGCAGCGTGACACAACACAACACTCCAAACAGCCTGCTGCAGCGTGACACAACACAACACTCCAAACAGTCTGCTGCAGCGTGACACAACACTCCAAACAGTCTGCTGCAGCGTGACACAACACTCCAAACAGTCTGCTGCAGCGTGACACACCACAACACTCCAAACAGTCTGCTGCAGCGTGACACAACACTCCAAACAGCCTGCTGCAGCGTGACACACCACAACACTCCAAACAGCCTGCTGCAGCGTGACACACCACAACACTCCAAACAGTCTGCTACAGCGTGACACAACACACCACAACACTCCAAACAGTCTGCTGCAGCGTGACACACCACAACACTCCAAACAGCCTGCTGCAGCGTGACACACCACAACACTCCAAACAGTCTGCTGCAGCGTGACACACCACAACACTCCAAACAGCCTGCTGCAGCGTGACACAACACAACACTCCAAACAGTCTGCTGCAGCGTGACACAACACAACACTCCAAACAGTCTGCTGCAGCGTGACACACAACACTCCAAACAGTCTGCTGCAGCGTGACACACCACAACACTCCAAACAGCCTGCTGCAGCGTGACACACACCACAACACTCCAAACAGTCTGCTGCAGCGTGACACACCACAACACTCCAAACAGTCTGCTGCAGCGTGACACAACACAACACTCCAAACAGTCTGCTGCAGCGTGACACACCACAACACTCCAAACAGTCTGCTGCAGCGTGACACACCACAACACTCCAAACAGTCTGCTGCAGCGTGACACACCACAACACTCCAAACAGTCTGCTGCAGCGTGACACACCACAACACTCCAAACAGTCTGCTGCAGCGTGACACACCACAACACTCCAAACAGCCTGCTGCAGCGTGACACACCACAACACTCCAAACAGCCTGCTGCAGCGTGACACAACACACCACAACACTCCAAACAGCCTGCTGCAGCGTGACACACCACAACACTCCAAACAGTCTGCTGCAGCGTGACACAACACTCCAAACAGTCTGCTGCAGCGTGACACAACACTCCAAACAGTCTGCTGCAGCATGACACAACACAACACTCCAAACAGTCTGCTGCAGCGTGACACACCACAACACTCCAAACAGTCTGCTGCAGCTTGACACAACACAACACTCCAAACAGTCTGCTGCAGCGTGACACACCACAACACTCCAAACAGTCTGCTGCAGCGTGACACAACACTCCAAACAGTCTGCTGCAGCGTGACACAACACAACACTCCAAACAGCCTGCTGCAGCGTGACACACCACAACACTCCAAACAGTCTGCTGCAGCGTGACACAACACTCCAAACAGTCTGCTGCAGCGTGACACAACACTCCAAACAGTCTGCTGCAGCGTGACACAACACAACACTCCAAACAGTCTGCTGCAGCGTGACACAACACTCCAAACAGTCTGCTGCAGCGTGACACAACACTCCAAACAGTCTGCTGCAGCGTGACACAACACAACACTCCAAACAGTCTGCTGCAGCGTGACACACCACAACACTCCAAACAGCCTGCTGCAGCGTGACACACCACAACACTCCAAACAGCCTGCTGCAGCGTGACACACCACAACACTCCAAACAGCCTGCTGCAGCGTGACACAACACAACACTCCAAACAGTCTGCTGCAGCGTGACACACCACAACACTCCAAACAGTCTGCTGCAGCGTGACACACCACAACACTCCAAACAGTCTGCTGCAGCGTGACACACCACAACACTCCAAACAGTTTGCTGCAGCGTGACACAAAACTCCAAACAGTCTGCTGCAGCGTGACACAACACTCCAAACAGTCTGCTGCAGCGTGACACAACACAACACTCCAAACAGTCTGCTGCAGCGTGACACAACACAACACTCCAAACAGTCTGCTGCAGCGTGACACAACACAACACTCCAAACAGTCTGCTGCAGCGTGACACAACACTCCAAACAGTCTGCTGCAGCGTGACACAACACTCCAAACAGTCTGCTGCAGCGTGACACACCACAACACTCCAAACAGCCTGCTGCAGCGTGACACACCACAACACTCCAAACAGTCTGCTGCAGCGTGACACAACACAACACTCCAAACAGTCTGCTGCAGCGTGACACACCACAACACTCCAAACAGTCTGCTGCAGCGTGACACAACACTCCAAACAGTCTGCTGCAGCGTGACACACCACAACACTCCAAACAGCCTGCTGCAGCGTGACACAACACAACACTCCAAACAGCCTGCTGCAGCGTGACACACCACAACACTCCAAACAGTCTGCTGCAGAGTGACACACCACAACACTCCAAACAGTCTGCTGCAGCGTGACACAACACTCCAAACAGCCTGCTGCAGCGTGACACAACACACCACAACACTCCAAACAGTCTGCTGCAGCGTGACACAACACTCCAAACAGCCTGCTGCAGCGTGACACAACACTCCAAACAGTCTGCTGCAGCGTGACACACCACAACACTCCAAACAGTCTGCTGCAGCGTGACACAACACAACACTCCAAACAGCCTGCTGCAGCGTGACACAACACAACACTCCAAACAGTCTGCTGCAGCGTGACACAACACTCCAGTCTGCTGCAGCGTGACACAACACAACACTCCAAACAGCCTGCTGCAGCGTGACACAACACAACACTCCAAACAGTCTGCTGCAGCGTGACACAACACTCCAAACAGTCTGCTGCAGCGTGACACACCACAACACTCCAAACAGTCTGCTGCAGCGTGACACAACACAACACTCCAAACAGTCTGCTGCAGCGTGACACACCACAACACTCCAAACAGCCTGCTGCAGCGTGACACACCACAACACTCCAAACAGCCTGCTGCAGCGTGACACAACACAACACGCCAAACAGCCTGCTGGAGCGTGACACACCACAACACTCCAAACAGTCTGCTGCAGCGTGACACACCACAACACTCCAAACAGTCTGCTGCAGCGTGACACAACACTCCAAACAGCCTGCTGCAGCGTGACACAACACACCACAACACTCCAAACAGTCTGCTGCAGCGTGACACAACACTCCAAACAGCCTGCTGCAGCGTGACACAACACTCCAAACAGTCTGCTGCAGCGTGACACAACACTCCAAACAGTCTGCTGCAGCGTGACACACCACAACACTCCAAACAGTCTGCTGCAGCGTGACACACCACAACACTCCAAACAGTCTGCTGCAGCGTGACACAACACTCCAAACAGTCTGCTGCAGCGTGACACACCACAACACTCCAAACAGTCTGCTGCAGCGTGACACACCACAACACTCCAAACAGTCTGCTGCAGCGTGACACACCACAACACTCCAAACAGCCTGCTGCAGCGTGACACAACACAACACTCCAAACAGCCTGCTGCAGCGTGACACAACACACCACATCACTCCAAACAGTCTGCTGCAGCGTGACACAACACAACACTCCAAACAGCCTGCTGCAGCGTGACACACCACAACACTCCAAACAGTCTGCTGCAGCGTGACACACCACAACACTCCAAACAGTCTGCTGCAGCGTGACACACTACAACACTCCAAACAGCCTGCTGCAGCGTGACACACCACAACACTCCAAACAGTCTGCTGCAGCGTGACACACCACAACACTCCAAACAGCCTGCTGCAGCGTGACACAACACAACACTCCAAACAGTCTGCTGCAGCGTGACACACCACAACACTCCAAACAGTCTGCTGCAGCGTGACACAACACTCCAAACAGTCTGCTGCAGCTTGACACAACACAACACTCCAAACAGCCTGCTGCAGCGTGACACAACACAACACTCCAAACAGTCTGCTGCAGCGTGACACAACACAACACTCCAAACAGTCTGCTGCAGCGTGACACAACACTCCAAACAGTCTGCTGCAGCGTGACACACTACAACACTCCAAACAGCCTGCTGCAGCGTGACACACCACAACACTCCAAACAGTCTGCTGCAGCGTGACACACCACAACACTCCAAACAGCCTGCTGCAGCGTGACACAACACAACACTCCAAACAGTCTGCTGCAGCGTGACACACCACAACACTCCAAACAGTCTGCTGCAGCGTGACACAACACTCCAAACAGTCTGCTGCAGCTTGACACAACACAACACTCCAAACAGCCTGCTGCAGCGTGACACAACACAACACTCCAAACAGTCTGCTGCAGCGTGACACAACACAACACTCCAAACAGTCTGCTGCAGCGTGACACAACACTCCAAACAGTCTGCTGCAGCGTGACACACCACAACACTCCAAACAGTCTGCTGCAGCGTGACACAACACTCCAAACAGTCTGCTGCAGCTTGACACAATACAACACTCCAAACAGCCTGCTGCAGCGTGACACAACACAACACTCCAAACAGTCTGCTGCAGCGTGACACAACACAACACTCCAAACAGTCTGCTGCAGCGTGACACAACACAACACTCCAAACAGTCTGCTGCAGCGTGACACAATACAACACTCCAAACAGTCTGCTGCAGCGTGACACAATACAACACTCCAAACAGTCTGCTGCAGCGTGACACAACACTCCAAACAGTCTGCTGCAGCTTGACACAACACAACACTCCAAACAGCCTGCTGCAGCGTGACACAACACAACACTCCAAACAGTCTGCTGCAGCGTGACACACCACAACACTCCAAACAGTCTGCTGCAGCGTGACACACCACAACACTCCAAACAGTCTGCTGCAGCGTGACACACCACAACACTCCAAACAGCCTGCTGCAGCGTGACACACCACAACACTCCAAACAGTCTGCTGCAGCGTGACACAACACTCCAAACAGCCTGCTGCAGCGTGACACACCACAACACTCCAAACAGTCTGCTGCAGCGTGACACACCACAACACTCCAAACAGTCTGCTGCAGCGTGACACACCACAACACTCCAAACAGCCTGCTGCAGCGTGACACAACACTCCAAACAGCCTGCTGCAGCGTGACACAACACTCCAAACAGCCTGCTGCAGCGTGACACACCACAACACTCCAAACAGTCTGCTGCAGCGTGACACAACACTCCAAACAGTCTGCTGCAGCGTGACACAACACTCCAAACAGTCTGCTGCAGCGTGACACAACACTCCAAACAGTCTGCTGCAGCGTGACACAACACAACACTCCAAACAGCCTGCTGCAGCGTGACACACTACAACACTCCAAACAGTCTGCTGCAGCGTGACACAACACAACACTCCAAACAGCCTGCTGCAGCGTGACACAACACTCCAAACAGTCTGCTGCAGCGTGACACACCACAACACTCCAAATAGTCTGCTGCAGCGTGACACACCACAACACTCCAAACAGCCTGCTGCAGCGTGACACACCACAACACTCCAAACAGTCTGCTGCAGCGCGACACAACACAACACTCCAAACAGTCTGCTGCAGCGTGACACACCACAACACTCCAAACAGCCTGCTGCAGCGTGACACAACACAACACTCCAAACAGCCTGCTGCAGCGTGACACACCACAACACTCCAAACAGCCTGCTGCAGCGTGACACACCACAACACTCCAAACAGTCTGCTGCAGCGTGGCACACCACAACACTCCAAACAGTCTGCTGCAGCGTGACACACCACAACACTCCAAACAGTCTGCTGCAGCGTGACACAACACAACACTCCAAACAGTCTGCTGCAGCGTGACACAACACTCCAAACAGTCTGCTGCAGCGTGACACAACACTCCAAACAGTCTGCTGCAGCGTGACACACCACAACACTCCAAACAGTCTGCTGCAGCGTGACACAACACAACACTCCAAACAGTCTGCTGCAGCGTGACACAACACAACACTCCAAACAGCCTGCTGCAGCGTGACACAACACACCACAACACTCCAAACAGTCTGCTGCAGCGTGACACACCACAACACTCCAAACAGCCTGCTGCAGCGTGACACACCACAACACTCCAAACAGTCTGCTGCAGCGTGACACAACACAACACTCCAAACAGCCTGCTGCAGCGTGACACAACACAACACTCCAAACAGTCTGCTGCAGCGTGACACACCACAACACTCCAAACAGTCTGCTGCAGCGTGACACAACACTCCAAACAGTCTGCTGCAGCGTGACACACCACAACACTCCAAACAGCCTGCTGCAGCGTGACACAACACAACACTCCAAACAGTCTGCTGCAGCGTGACACAACACAACACTCCAAACAGTCTGCTGCAGCGTGACACACCACAACACTCCAAACAGCCTGCTGCAGCGTGACACACCACAACACTCCAAACAGCCTGCTGCAGCGTGACACAACACAACACTCCAAACAGCCTGCTGGAGCGTGACACACCACAACACTCCAAACAGTCTGCTGGAGCGTGACACAACACAACACTCCAAACAGTCTGCTGCAGCGTGACACAACACAACACTCCAAACAGTCTGCTGCAGCGTGACACAACACAACACTCCAAACAGTCTGCTGCAGCGTGACACACCACAACACTCCAAACAGTCTGCTGCAGCGTGACACAACACAACACTCCAAACAGCCTGCTGCAGCGTGACACAACACAACACTCCAAACAGTCTGCTGCAGCGTGACACAACACTCCAAACAGTCTGCTGCAGCGTGACACACCACAACACTCCAAACAGTCTGCTGCAGCGGGACACAACACAACACTCCAAACAGTCTGCTGCAGCGTGACACAACACTCCAAACAGTCTGCTGGAGCGTGACACACCACAACACTCCAAACAGTCTGCTGCAGCGTGACACACCACAACACTCCAAACAGTCTGCTGCAGCGTGACACAACACTCCAAACAGCCTGCTGCAGCGTGACACAACACACCACAACACTCCAAACAGTCTGCTGCAGCGTGACACAACACTCCAAACAGCCTGCTGCAGCGTGACACAACACTCCAAACAGTCTGCTGCAGCGTGACACAACACTCCAAACAGTCTGCTGCAGCGTGACACACCACAACACTCCAAACAGTCTGCTGCAGCGTGACACACCACAACACTCCAAACAGTCTGCTGCAGCGTGACACAACACTCCAAACAGTCTGCTGCAGCGTGACACACCACAACACTCCAAACAGTCTGCTGCAGCGTGACACACCACAACACTCCAAACAGTCTGCTGCAGCGTGACACACCACCACAACACTCCACACAGCCTGCTGCAGCGTGACACAACACAACACTCCAAACAGCCTGCTGCAGCGTGACACAACACACCACATCACTCCAAACAGTCTGCTGCAGCGTGACACAACACAACACTCCAAACAGCCTGCTGCAGCGTGACACACCACAACACTCCAAACAGTCTGCTGCAGCGTGACACACCACAACACTCCAAACAGTCTGCTGCAGCGTGACACAACACAACACTCCAAACAGCCTGCTGCAGCGTGACACACCACAACACTCCAAACAGTCTGCTGCAGCGTGACACACCACAACACTCCAAACAGCCTGCTGCAGCGTGACACAACACAACACTCCAAACAGTCTGCTGCAGCGTGACACACCACAACACTCCAAACAGTCTGCTGCAGCGTGACACAATACTCCAAACAGTCTGCTGCAGCTTGACACAACACAACACTCCAAACAGCCTGCTGCAGCGTGACACAACACAACACTCCAAACTTGTCTGCTGCAGCGTGACACAACACAACACTCCAAACAGTCTGCTGCAGCGTGACACAACACTCCAAACAGCCTGCTGCAGCGTGACACAATACAACACTCCAAACAGTCTGCTGCAGCGTGACACAACACTCCAAACAGCCTGCTGCAGCGTGACACAACACAACACTCCAAACAGTCTGCTGCAGCGTGACACAACACAACACTCCAAACAGCCTGCTGCAGCGTGACACAATACAACACTCCAAACAGCCTGCTGCAGCGTGACACAACACAACACTCCAAACAGTCTGCTGCAGCGTGACACACCACAACACTCCAAACAGTCTGCTGCAGCGTGACACAACACTCCAAACAGTCTGCTGCAGCTTGACACAATACAACACTCCAAACAGCCTGCTGCAGCGTGACACAACACAACACTCCAAACAGTCTGCTGCAGCGTGACACAACACAACACTCCAAACAGTCTGCTGCAGCGTGACACAACACAACACTCCAAACAGTCTGCTGCAGCGTGACACAATACAACACTCCAAACAGTCTGCTGCAGCGTGACACAATACAACACTCCAAACAGTCTGCTGCAGCGTGACACAACACTCCAAACAGTCTGCTGCAGCTTGACACAACACAACACTCCAAACAGCCTGCTGCAGCGTGACACAACACAACACTCCAAACAGTCTGCTGCAGCGTGACACACCACAACACTCCAAACAGCCTGCTGCAGCGTGACACACCACAACACTCCAAACAGTCTGCTGCAGCGTGACACAACACTCCAAACAGCCTGCTGCAGCGTGACACACCACAACACTCCAAACAGTCTGCTGCAGCGTGACACACCACAACACTCCAAACAGTCTGCTGCAGCGTGACACACCACAACACTCCAAACAGCCTGCTGCAGCGTGACACAACACTCCAAACAGCCTGCTGCAGCGTGACACAACACTCCAAACAGCCTGCTGCAGCGTGACACACCACAACACTCCAAACAGTCTGCTGCAGCGTGACACAACACTCCAAACAGTCTGCTGCAGCGTGACACAACACTCCAAACAGTCTGCTGCAGCGTGACACAACACTCCAAACAGTCTGCTGCAGCGTGACACAACACAACACTCCAAACAGTCTGCTGCAGCGTGACACAACACAACACTCCAAACAGTCTGCTGCAGCGTGACACAACACAACACTCCAAACAGCCTGCTGCAGCGTGACACAACACTCCAAACAGTCTGCTGCAGCATGACACACCACAACACTCCAAATAGTCTGCTGCAGCGTGACACACCACAACACTCCAAACAGCCTGCTGCAGCGTGACACAACACAACACTCCAAACAGTCTGCTGCAGCGTGACACACCACAACACTCCAAACAGTCTGCTGCAGCGCGACACAACACAACACTCCAAACAGTCTGCTGCAGCGTGACACACCACAACACTCCAAACAGCCTGCTGCAGCGTGACACAACACAACACTCCAAACAGACACAACACAACACTCCAAACCTGCTGCAGCGTGACACACCACAACACTCCAAACAGCCTGCTGCAGCGTGACACACCACAACACTCCAAACAGTCTGCTGCAGCGCGGCACACCACAACACTCCAAACAGTCTTCTGCAGCGTGACACACCACAACACTCCAAACAGTCTGCTGCAGCGTGACACAACACAACACTCCAAACAGTCTGCTGCAGCGTGACACAACACTCCAAACAGTCTGCTGCAGCGTGACACAACACTCCAAACAGTCTGCTGCAGCGTGACACACCACAACACTCCAAACAGTCTGCTGCAGCGTGACACAACACAACACTCCAAACAGTCTGCTGCAGCGTGACACAACACAACACTCCAAACAGTCTGCTGCAGCGTGACACAACACAACACTCCAAACAGTCTGCTGCAGCGTGACACAACACAACACTCCAAACAGTCTGCTGCAGCGTGACACAACACTCCAAACAGTCTGCTGCAGCGTGACACACCACAACACTCCAAACAGTCTGCTGCAGCGTGACACACCACAACACTCCAAACAGCCTGCTGCAGCGTGACACACCACAACACTCCAAACAGTCTGCTGCAGCGTGACACAACACAACACTCCAAACAGCCTGCTGCAGCGTGACACAACACACCACAACACTCCAAACAGTCTGCTGCAGCGTGACACACCACAACACTCCAAACAGCCTGCTGCAGCGTGACACACCACAACACTCCAAACAGCCTGCTGCAGCGTGACACAACACAACACTCCAAACAGTCTGCTGCAGCGTGACACACCACAACACTCCAAACAGTCTGCTGCAGCGTGACACAACACTCCAAACAGTCTGCTGCAGCGTGACACACCACAACACTCCAAACAGTCTGCTGCAGCGTGACACAACACAACACTCCAAACAGCCTGCTG
>NW_027261115.1:77500-177500 GCF_045791955.1 Oncorhynchus clarkii lewisi
ATCCAAGACTTTAATACTGATAGCCTTTCATGTGGCTTCTCTACGATTAAACCCGAGGGAAAGGGAAACGACACGGCAGGGACACTGGGCCGGGACACTGGGCCGGGACACTACCTATTATACACTGACTGAATCTAGAGTGGGTGTGACTCTATGTGTTCAAAGAATGCCTGTAGCAGGCCATGCAGCAAAACTTTAAGTTAAAATGACACATCTTCACTTGTCAACAACATCCTCTTGGTGAGAGAGAGAGAGAGAGAGAGAGAGAGAGAGAGAGAGAGAGAGAGAGAGAGAGAGAGAGAGAAATACATACAAGAACAGTTTGTGGCTAAAGATGATCCACAATCTTAAGCACAACAAATTCGTAACATATAGTATGAATACAATACAATATATATATACAGTGCCTTGCGAAAGTATTCGGCCCCCTTGAACTTTGCGACCTTTTGCCACATTTCAGGCTTCAAACATAAAGATATAAAACTGTATTTTTTTGTGAAGAAGCAACAACAAGTGGGACACAATCATGAAGTGGAACAACATTTATTGGATATTTCAAACTTTTTTAACAAATCAAAAACTGAAAAATTGGGCGTGCAAAATTATTCAGCCCCCTTAAGTTAATACTTTGTAGCGCCACCTTTTGCTGCGATTACAGCTGTAAGTCGCTTGGGGTATGTCTCTATCAGTTTTGCACATCGAGAGACTGAAATTTTTTCCCATTCCTCCTTGCAAAACAGCTCGAGCTCAGTGAGGTTGGATGGAGAGCATTTGTGAACAGCAGTTTTCAGTTCTTTCCACAGATTCTCGATTGGATTCAGGTCTGGACTTTGACTTGGCCATTCTAACACCTGGATATGTTTATTTTTGAACCATTCCATTGTAGATTTTGCTTTATGTTTTGGATCATTGTCTTGTTGGAAGAAAAATCTCCGTCCCAGTCTCAGGTCTTTTGAAGACTCCATCAGGTTTTCTTCCAGAATGGTCCTTTATTTGGCTCCATCCATCTTCCCATCAATTTTAACCATCTTCCCTGTCCCTGCTGAAGAAAAGCAGGCCCAAACCATGATGCTGCCACCACCATGTTTGACAGTGGGTATGGTGTGTTCAGGGTGATGAGCAGTGTTGCTTTTACGCCAAATATAACGTTTTGCATTGTTGCCAAAAAGTTCAATTTTGGTTTCATCTGACCATGGCACCTTCTTCCACATGTTTGGTGTGTCTCCCAGGTGGCTTGTGGCAAACTTTAAACAACACTTTTTATGGATATCTTTAAGAAATGGCTTTCTTCTTGCCACTCTTCCATAAAGGCCATATTTGTGCAATATACGACTGATTGTTGTCCTATGGACAGAGTCTCCCACCTCAGCTGTAGATCTCTGCAGTTCATCCAGAGTGATCATGGGCCTCTTGGCTGCATCTCTGATCAGTCTTCTCCTTGTATGAGCTGAAAGTTTAGAGGGACGGCCAGGTCTTGGTAGATTTGCAGTGGTCTGATACTCCTTCCATTTCAATATTATCGCTTGCACAGTGCTCCTTGGGATGTTTAAAGCTTGGGAAATATTTTTGTATCCAAATCCGGCTTTAAACTTCTTCACAACAGTATCTCGGACCTGCCTGGTGTGTTCCTTGTTCTTCATGATGCTCTCTGCGCTTTTAACGGACCTCTGAGACTATCACAGTGCAGGAGCATTTATACGGAGACTTGATTACACACAGGTGGATTGTATTTATCATCATTAGTCATTTAGGTCAACATTGGATCATTCAGAGATCCTCACTGAACTTCTGGAGAGAGTTTGCTGCACTGAAAGTAAAGGGGCTGAATAATTTTGCACGCCCAATTTTTCAGTTTTTGATTTGTTAAAAAAGTTTGAAATATCCAATAAATGTCGTTCCACTTCATGATTGTGTCCCACTTGTTGTTGATTCTTCACAAAAAAATACAGTTTTATATCTTTATGTTTGAAGCCTGAAATGTGGCAAAAGGTCGCAAAGTTCAAGGGGGCCGAATACTTTCGCAAGGCACTGTATATATACACTGCTCAAAAATATAAAGGTAACACTAAAATAACACATCCTAGATCTGAATGAATGAAATATTCTTATTAAATACTTTTTTATTAACATAGTTTAATGTGCTAACAACAAAACCACACAAAAATTATCAATGGAAATCAAATTTATCAACCCATGGAGGTCTGGATTTGGAGTCACACTCAAAATTAAAGTGGAAAACCACACTACAGGCTGATCCAACGTTGATGTAATGTCCTTAAAATAAGTCAAAATGAGGCTCAGTAGTGTGTGTGGCCTCCACGTGCCTGTATGACCTCCCTACAACGCCTGGGCATGCTCCTGATGAGGTGGCGGATGGTCTCCTGAGGGATCTCCTCCCAGACCTGGACTAAAGCATCCGCCAACTCCTGGACAGTCTGTGGTGGATGGAGCGAGACATGATGTCCCAGATGTGCTCAATTGGATTCAGGTCTGGGGAACGGGCGGGCCAGTCCATAGCATCAATGCCTTCCTCTTGCAGGAACTGCTGACACACTCCAGCCATATGAGGTCTTGCATATTGTCTTGCATTAGCAGGAACACAGGGCCAACCGCACCAGCATATGGTCTCACAAGGGGTCTGAGGATCTCATCGAGCACATGGAGGCCTGTGAGGCCCCCCAAAGATATGCCACCCCACACCATGACTGACCCACCGCCGAACCGGTCATGCTGGAGGATGTTGCAGGCAGCAGAACATTCTCCACGGCATCTCCAGACTGTCACGTCTGTCACGTGCTCAGTGTGAACCTGCTTTCATCTGTGAAGAGCACAGGGTGCCAGTGGCGAATTTGCCAATCTTGGTGTTCTCTGGCAAATGCCAAACGTCCTGCACAGTGTTGGGCTGTAAGCACAACTCCCACCTGTGGACGTCGGGCCCTCATACCACCCTCATGGAGTCTGTTTCTGACCATTTGGGCAGACACATGCACATTTGTGGCCTGCTGGAGGTCATTTTGCAGAGCTCTGGCAGTGCTCCTCCTGCTCCTCCTTGCACAAAGGCGGAGGTAGCGGTCCTGCTGCTGGGTTGTTGCCCTCCTACGGCCTCCTCCACGTCTCCTGATGTACTGGCCTGTCTCCTGGTAGCGCCTCCATGCTCTGGACACTACGCTGACAGACACAGCAAACCTTCTTGCCACAGCTCGCATTGATGTTCCATCCTGGATGAGCTGCACTACCTGAGCCACGTGTGTGGGTTGTAGACTCCGTCTCATGCTACCACTAGAGTGAAAGCACCGCCAGCATTCAAAAGTGACCAAAACATCAGCCAGGGAGCACAGGAACTGAGAAGTGGTCTGGTCACCACCTGCAGAACCACTCCTTTATTGGGGGTGTCTTGCTAATTGCCTATAATTTCCACCTGTTGTCTATTCCATTTGCACAACAGCATGTGAAATGTATTGTCAATCAGTGTTGCTTCCTAAGTGGACAGTTTGATTTCACAGAAGTGTGATTGACTTGGAGTTACATTGTGTTGTTTAAGTGTTCCCTTTATTTTTTTGAGCAGTGTATAAGCCTAGCATTAAGTCTGGTACAGCGGGGGTTAATATAAGCCTAGCATTAAGTCTGGTACAGCGAGGGTTAATATAAGCCTAGCATTTAGTTTGGTACAGCGAGGGTTAATATAAGCATTTAGTTTGGTACAGTGAGGGTTAATATAAGCATTTAGTTTGGTACAGCGGGGGTTAATACAAGCATTTAGTTTGGTACAGTGAGGGTTAATATAAGCATTTAGTTTGGTATAGTGAGGGTTAATATAAGCATTTAGTATGGTACAGCGGGGGTTAATATAAGCATTTAGTTTGGTACAGCGGGGGTTAATACAGGCATTTAGTTTGGTACAGTGAGGGTTAATATAAGCATTTAGTTTGGTATAGTGAGGGTTAATATAAGCATTTAGTTTGGTACAGTGGGGGTTAATATAAGCATTTAGTTTGGTACAGCGGGGGTTAATATAAGTATTTAGTTTGGTACAGTGGGGGTTAATATAAGCATTTAGTTTGGTACAGCGGGGGTTAATATAAACCCAGCATTTAGTTTGGTACAGCGGGGTTAATATAAGCATTTAGTTTGGTACAGCGGGGGTTAATATAAGTATTTAGTTTGGTACAGTGGGGGTTAATATAAGCATTTAGTTTGGTACAGCGGGGGTTAATATAAGCATTTAGTTTGGTACAGCGGGGGTTAATATAAGCATTTAGTTTGGTACAGCGGGGGTTAATATAAGCATTTAGTTTGGTACAGTGAGGGTTAATATAAACATTTAGTTTGGTACAGCGGGGGTTAATATAAGCATTTAGTTTGGTACAGCGGGGGTTAATATAAGCATTTAGTTTGGTACAGCGGGGGTTAATATATGCATTTATTTTGGTACAGCGGGGGTTAATATAAGCATTTAGTTTGGTACAGCGGGGGTTAATATAAGCATTTAGTTTGGTACAGCGGGGGTTAATATAAGCATTTATTTTGGTACAGCGGGGGTTAATATAAGCATTTAGTTTTATACAGCGGGGGTTAATATAAACATAGCATTTAGTTTGGTACAGCGGTGGTTAATATAAGCATTTAGTTTAGTACAGTGAGGGTTAATATAAACATTTAGTTTGGTACAGCGGGGGTTAATATAAGCATTTATTTTGGTACAGCGGGGGTTAATATTAGCATTTATTTTGGTACAGCGGGGGTTAATATAAGCATTTAGTTTGGTACAGCGGGAGTTAATATAAGCATTTAGTTTGGTACAGTGGGGGTTAATATAAGCCTAGCATTTAGTTTGGTACAGCGGGGGTTAATATAAGCATTTAGTTTGGTACAGCGGGGGTTAACATAAGCATTTAGTTTGGTACATTGGGGGTTAATATAAGCATTTAGTTTGGTACAGTGGGGGTTAATATAAGCATTTCGTTCGGTACATTGGGGGTTAATATAAGCATTTAGTTTGGTACAGTGGGGGTTAATATAAGCATTTAGTTTGGTACAGCGGGGTTAATATAAGCATTTAGTTTGGTACAGCGGGGGTTAATATAAGCATTTAGTTTGGTACAGCGGGGGTTAATATAAGCATTTAGTTTGGTACAGCGGGGGTTAATATAAGCCTAGCATTTAGTTTGGTACAGTGGGGGTTAACATAAGCATTTAGTTTGGTACAGCGGGGGTTAATATAAGCATTTAGTTTGGTACAGTGGGGGTTAATATAAGCATTTAGTTTGGTACAGCGGGGGTTAATATAAGCATTTAGTTTGGTACAGCGGGGGTTAATATAAGCATTTAGTTTGGTACAGCGGAGGTTAATATAAGCCTAGCATTTAGTTTGGTACAGTGGGGGTTAATATAATAATTTAGTTTGGTACAGCGGGGGTTAATATAAGCATTTAGTTTGGTACAGTGGGGGTTAATATAAGCCTAGCATTTAGTTTGGTACAGCGGGGGTTAATATAAGCATTTAGTTTGGTACAGTGGGGGTTAATATAAGCATTTAGTTTGGTACAGCGGGGGTTAACATAAGCATTTAGTTTGGTACATTGGGGGTTAATATAAGCATTTAGTTTGGTACAGCGGGGGTTAACATAAGCATTTAGTTTGGTACATTGGGGGTTAATATAAGCATTTAGTTTGGTACAGTGGGGGTTAATATAAGCATTTAGTTTGGTACAGCGGGGTTAATATAAGCATTTAGTTTGGTACAGCGGGGGTTAATATAAGCCTAGCATTTAGTTTGGTACAGTGGGGGTTAACATAAGCATTTAGTTTGGTACAGCGGGGGTTAATATAAGCATTTAGTTTGGTACAGTGGGGGTTAATATAAGCATTTAGTTTGGTACAGCGGTGTTAATATAAGCATTTAGTTTGGTACAGCGGGGGTTAATATAAGCATTTAGTTTGGTACAGCGGGGGTTAATATAAGCATTTAGTTTGGTACAGCGGGGGTTAATATAAGCCTAGCATTTAGTTTGGTACAGTGGGGGTTAATATAATAATTCTGTTTGGTACAGCTGGGGTTAATATAAGCATTTAGTTTGGTACAGTGGGGGTTAATATAAGCATTTAGTTTGGTACAGCCGGGTTAATATAAGCATTTAGTTTGGTACAGCGGGGGTTAATATAAGCATTTAGTTTGGTACAGTGAGGGTTAATATAAGCATTTAGTTTGGTACAGCGGGGGTTAATATAAGCATTTAGTTTGATACATTGGAGGTTAATATAAGCATTTAGTTTGGTACAGCGGGGGTTAATATAAGCATTTAGTTTGGTACAGCGGGGGTTAATACAAGCATTTAGTTTGGTACAGTAGGGGTTAATATAAACCCAGCATTTAGTTTGGTACAGCGGGGGTTAATATAAGCATTTAGTTTGGTACAGCGGGGGTTAATACAAGCATTTAGTTTGGTACAGTGGGGGTTAATATAAACCCAGCATTTAGTTTGGTACAGTGGGGGTTAATATAAACCCAGCATTTAGTTTGGTACAGCGGGGGTTAATACAAGCATTTAGTTTGGTACAGTGAGGGTTAATATAAGCATTTAGTTTGGTATAGTGAGGGTTAATATAAGCATTTAGTTTGGTACAGTGGGGGTTAATATAAGCATTTAGTTTGGTACAGCGGGGGTTAATATAAGTATTTAGTTTGGTACAGTGGGGGTTAATATAAGCATTTAGTTTGGTACAGCGGGGGTTAATATAAACCCAGCATTTAGTTTGGTACAGCGGGGTTAATATAAGCATTTAGTTTGGTACAGCGGGGGTTAATATAAGTATTTAGTTTGGTACAGAGGGGGTTAATATAAGCATTTAGTTTGGTACAGCGGGGGTTAATATAAGCATTTAGTTTGGTACAGCGGGGGTTAATATAAGCATTTAGTTTGGTACAGCGGGGGTTAATATAAGCATTTAGTTTGGTACAGTGAGGGTTAATATAAACATTTAGTTTGGTACAGCGGGGGTTAATATAAGCATTTAGTTTGGTACAGCGGGGGTTAATATAAGCATTTAGTTTGGTACAGCGGGGGTTAATATATGCATTTATTTTGGTACAGCGGGGGTTAATATAAGCATTTAGTTTGGTACAGCGGGGGTTAATATAAGCATTTAGTTTGGTACAGCGGGGGTTAATATAAGCATTTATTTTGGTACAGCGGGGGTTAATATAAGCATTTAGTTTTATACAGCGGGGGTTAATATAAACCTAGCATTTAGTTTGGTACAGCGGGGGTTAATATAAGCATTTAGTTTAGTACAGTGAGGGTTAATATAAACATTTAGTTTGGTACAGCGGGGGTTAATATAAGCATTTATTTTGGTACAGCGGGGGTTAATATTAGCATTTATTTTGGTACAGCGGGGGTTAATATAAGCATTTAGTTTGGTACAGCTGGAGTTAATATAAGCATTTAGTTTGGTACAGTGGGGGTTAATATAAGCCTAGCATTTAGTTTGGTACAGCGGGGGTTAATATAAGCATTTAGTTTGGTACAGCGGGGGTTAACATAAGCATTTAGTTTGGTACATTGGGGGTTAATATAAGCATTTAGTTTGGTACAGTGGGGGTTAATATAAGCATTTCGTTCGGTACATTGGGGGTTAATATAAGCATTTAGTTTGGTACAGTGGGGGTTAATATAAGCATTTAGTTTGGTACAGCGGGGTTAATATAAGCATTTAGTTTGGTACAGCGGGGGTTAATATAAGCATTTAGTTTGGTACAGCGGGGGTTA
This sequence comes from Oncorhynchus clarkii lewisi, assembly GCF_045791955.1. Taxonomy (NCBI): domain Eukaryota; kingdom Metazoa; phylum Chordata; class Actinopteri; order Salmoniformes; family Salmonidae; genus Oncorhynchus; species Oncorhynchus clarkii. The sequence continues at coordinate 85,270 of NW_027261115.1, forward strand.
ATATAAGCATTTAGTTTGGTACAGCGGGGGTTAATATAAGCCTAGCATTTAGTTTGGTACAGTGGGGGTTAACATAAGCATTTAGTTTGGTACAGCGGGGGTTAATATAAGCATTTAGTTTGGTACAGTGGGGGTTAATATAAGCATTTAGTTTGGTACAGCGGGGGTTAATATAAGCATTTAGTTTGGTACAGCGGGGGTTAATATAAGCATTTAGTTTGGTACAGCGGAGGTTAATATAAGCCTAGCATTTAGTTTGGTACAGTGGGGGTTAATATAATAATTTAGTTTGGTACAGCGGGGGTTAATATAAGCATTTAGTTTCGTACAGTGGGGGTTAATATAAGCCTAGCATTTAGTTTGGTACAGCGGGGGTTAGTATAAGCATTTAGTTTGGTACAGTGGGGGTTAATATAAGCATTTAGTTTGGTACAGCGGGGGTTAACATAAGCATTTAGTTTGGTACATTGGGGGTTAATATAAGCATTTAGTTTGGTACAGCGGGGGTTAATATAAGCATTTAGTTTGGTACAGCGGGGGTTAATATAAGCATTTAGTTTGGTACAGCGGGGGTTAATATAAGCCTAGCATTTAGTTTGGTACAGTCGGGGTTAACATAAGCATTTAGTTTGGTACAGCGGGGGTTAATATAAGCATTTAGTTTGGTACAGTGGGGGTTAATATAAGCATTTAGTTTGGTACAGCGGTGTTAATATAAGCATTTAGTTTGGTACAGCGGGGGTTAATATAAGCATTTAGTTTGGTACAGCGGGGGTTAATATAAGCATTTAGTTTGGTACAGCGGGGGTTAATATAAGCCTAGCATTTAGTTTGGTACAGTGGGGGTTAATATAATAATTCTGTTTGGTACAGCTGGGGTTAATATAAGCATTTAGTTTGGTACAGTGGGGGTTAATATAAGCATTTAGTTTGGTACAGCGGGGTTAATATAAGCATTTAGTTTGGTACAGCGGGGGTTAATATAAGCATTTAGTTTGGTACAGTGAGGGTTAATATAAGCATTTAGTTTGGTACAGCGGGGGTTAATATAAGCATTTAGTTTGATACATTGGAGGTTAATATAAGCATTTAGTTTGGTACAGCGGGGGTTAATATAAGCATTTAGTTTGGTACAGTGGGGGTTAATATAAACCCAGCATTTAGTTTGGTACAGCGGGGGTTAATATAAGCATTTAGTTTGGTACAGCGGGGGTTAATACAAGCATTTAGTTTGGTACAGTGGGGGTTAATATAAACCCAGCATTTAGTTTGGTACAGTGGGGGTTAATATAAACCCAGCATTTAGTTTGGTACAGCGGGGGTTAATACAAGCATTTAGTTTGGTACAGTGGGGGTTAATATAAGCATTTAGTTTGGTACAGCGGGGGTTAATTATAAGCCTAGCATTTAGTTTGGTACAGTGGGGGTTAATATAAACCCAGCATTTAGTTTGGTACAGCGGGGGTTAATATAAGCCTAGCATTTAGTTTGGTACAGCGGGGGTTAATATAAGCATTTAGTTTGGTACAGTGAGAGTTAATATAAGCATTTGGTTTGGTACAGCGGGGGTTAATATAAGCATTTAGTTTGGTACAGCGGGGGTTAATATAAGCATTTAGTTTGGTACAGCGGGGGTTAATATAAGCATTTAGTTTGGTACAGCGGAGGTTAATATAAGCCTAGCATTTAGTTTGGTACAGTGGGGGTTAATATAATAATTTAGTTTGGTACAGCGGGGGTTAATATAAGCATTTAGTTTCGTACAGTGGGGGTTAATATAAGCCTAGCATTTAGTTTGGTACAGCGGGGGTTAGTATAAGCCTTTAGTTTGGTACAGTGGGGGTTAATATAAGCATTTAGTTTGGTACAGCGGGGGTTAACATAAGCATTTAGTTTGGTACATTGGGGGTTAATATAAGCATTTAGTTTGGTACAGCGGGGGTTAATATAAGCATTTAGTTTGGTACAGCGGGGGTTAATATAAGCATTTAGTTTGGTACAGCGGGGGTTAATATAAGCCTAGCATTTAGTTTGGTACAGTCGGGGTTAACATAAGCATTTAGTTTGGTACAGCGGGGGTTAATATAAGCATTTAGTTTGGTACAGTGGGGGTTAATATAAGAATTTAGTTTGGTACAGCGGTGTTAATATAAGCATTTAGTTTGGTACAGCGGGGGTTAATATAAGCATTTAGTTTGGTACAGCGGGGGTTAATATAAGCATTTAGTTTGGTACAGCGGGGGTTAATATAAGCCTAGCATTTAGTTTGGTACAGTGGGGGTTAATATAATAATTCTGTTTGGTACAGCTGGGGTTAATATAAGCATTTAGTTTGGTACAGTGGGGGTTAATATAAGCATTTAGTTTGGTACAGCGGGGTTAATATAAGCATTTAGTTTGGTACAGCGGGGGTTAATATAAGCATTTAGTTTGGTACAGTGAGGGTTAATATAAGCATTTAGTTTGGTACAGCGGGGGTTAATATAAGCATTTAGTTTGATACATTGGAGGTTAATATAAGCATTTAGTTTGGTACAGCGGGGGTTAATATAAGCATTTAGTTTGGTACAGTGGGGGTTAATATAAACCCAGCATTTAGTTTGGTACAGCGGGGGTTAATATAAGCATTTAGTTTGGTACAGCGGGGGTTAATACAAGCATTTAGTTTGGTACAGTGGGGGTTAATATAAACCCAGCATTTAGTTTGGTACAGTGGGGGTTAATATAAACCCAGCATTTAGTTTGGTACAGCGGGGGTTAATACAAGCATTTAGTTTGGTACAGTGGGGGTTAATATAAGCATTTAGTTTGGTACAGCGGGGGTTAATTATAAGCCTAGCATTTAGTTTGGTACAGTGGGGGTTAATATAAACCCAGCATTTAGTTTGGTACAGCGGGGGTTAATATAAGCCTAGCATTTAGTTTGGTACAGCGGGGGTTAATATAAGCATTTAGTTTGGTACAGTGAGAGTTAATATAAGCATTTGGTTTGGTACAGCGGGGGTTAATATAAGCATTTAGTTTGGTACAGCGGGGGTTAATATAAGCATTTAGTTTGATACATTGGAGGTTAATATAAGCATTTAGTTTGGTACAGCGGGGGTTAATATAAGCATTTAGTTTGGTACAGCGGGGGTTAATACAAGCATTTAGTTTGGTACAGTGGGGGTTAATATAAACCCAGCATTTAGTTTGGTACAGCGGGGGTTAATATAAGCATTTAGTTTGGTACAGCGGGGGTTAATACAAGCATTTAGTTTGGTACAGTGGGGGTTAATATAAACCCAGCATTTAGTTTGGTACAGTGGGGGTTAATATAAACCCAGCATTTAGTTTGGTACAGCGGGGGTTAATACAAGCATTTAGTTTGGTACAGTGGGGGTTAATATAAGCATTTAGTTTGGTACAGCGGGGGTTAATTATAAGCCTAGCATTTAGTTTGGTACAGTGGGGGTTAATATAAACCCAGCATTTAGTTTGGTACAGCGGGGGTTAATATAAGCCTAGCATTTAGTTTGGTACAGCGGGGGTTAATATAAGCATTTAGTTTGGTACAGTGAGAGTTAATATAAGCATTTGGTTTGGTACAGCGGGGGTTAATATAAGCATTTAGTTTGGTACAGTGGGGGTTAATATAAGCATTTAGTTTATACAGTACCAGTCAAAAGTTTGGACACACCTACTCATTCCGGGGGTTTTCTTTATTTTTACTATTTTCTACATTGTAGAATAATAATGAAAACATCAAAACTATGAAATAACACATATGGAATCATGAAGTAACCAAAAAAGTGTTAAACAAATCAAAAGATTTTATATTCTTCAAAGTAGACACCCTTTGTTTTCATGACAGCACACTCTTGGCATTCTCTCAACCAGCTTCATGAGGAATGCTTTTCCAACCGTCTTGAAGGAGTTCCCAAATATGCTGAGCATTTGTTGACTGCTTTTCCTTCGCTCTGCAGTCCAACTCATCCCAAAACATCTCAATTGGGTTGAGGTCAGGTGATTGTGGAGGCCAGGTCATCTGATGTAGCACTCCATCACTCTCCTTAGTAAAATAGCCCTTACACAGCCTGGAGGTGTGTTTTGGGTCATTGTCCTGTTGAAAAACAAATGATAACATGGTGAAGCCCCAAAATTGCCCTCGCTAGAAGCCTGTGTTTCAGACATAAGGAAGTGGATGGCTGCAAACGTTCTACTTTTCAACTCGGACAAAACAGAGATGCTTCGTTCTAGGTCCTAAGAAACAAAGAGATCTGTTGAATCTGACAATTAATCTTGATGGTTGTACAGTCGTCTCAAATAAAACTGTGAAGGACCTCGGCGTTAATCTGGACCCTGTTCTCTCTTTTGACTAACATATCAAGACGTTTCAAGGACAGCTTTTTTCCATCTACATAACATTGCAAAAATCAGAAACTTTCTGTTCAAAAATTATGCAGAAAAATGAATCCATGCTTTTGTTACTTCTAGGTTAGACTACTGCAATGCTCTACTTTCCGGCTACCCGGATAAAGCACTAAATAAACTTCAGTTAGTTCAGAAATACGGCTGCTAGAATCCTGACTAGAACCCAAAAATTTGATCGTATTACTCCAGTGCTAGCCTCCCGACACTGGCTTCCTGTTAAGGCAAGGGCACTGTCTTCCTGCAAGGTTTTACTGCTACCCTACAAAGCATTACATGGGCTATCTTTCCGATTTGGTCCTTCCCACATATGCTGAGCATTTGTTGACTGCTTTTCCTTCGCTCTGCAGTCCAACTCATCCCAAAACATCTCAATTGGGTTGAGGTCAGGTGATTTTGGAGGCCAGGTCATCTGATGTAGCACTCCATCACTCTCCTTAGTAAAATAGCCCTTACACAGCCTGGAGGTGTGTTTTGGGTCATTGTCCTGTTGAAAAACAAATGATAACATGGTGAAGCCCCAAAATTGCCCTCGCTAGAAGCCTGTGTTTCAGACATAAGGAAGTGCAAACTGTACTGGATGGCTGCAAACTGTACTTTTAAACTCGGACAAAACAGAGATGCTTCGTTCTAGGTCCTAAGAAACAAAGAGATCTGTTGAATCTGACAATTAATCTTGATGGTTGTACAGTCGTCTCAACTGTGAAGGACCTCGGCGTTACTCTGGACCCTGTTCTCTCTTTTGACGAACATATCAAGACGTTTCTGTACGCTTCTTAATTGTCCCTATAATTTCTAAGCAAACAGCTGGAGGCAGGGCTCTATAGAGCTCCATTTTTATGGAATGGTCTGCCTACCCATGTGAGAGACGCAGACTCGGTCTCAACCTTTAAGTCTTTACTGAAGTGGAAGTAAGTGTAGTCTGGCCCAGGAGTGTGAAGGTGAACGGAAAGGCTCTGGAGAAAGGAACAGCCCTTGCTGTCTCTAACCTGTCCGGTTCCCCTCTTTCCACTGGGATTCTCTGCCCTACTATAGGGGCTGAGTCACTGACTTACTGGTGCTCTTCCATGCCGTCCCTAGGAGGGGTGCGTCACCTGAGTGGGTTGAGTCACTGACTGTCTGGGTTGGCGCCCCCGCCTTGGGTTGGCCGTGGCGGAGATCTTTGTGGGCTATACTCGGCCTTGTCTCAGGATGGTAAGTTGGTGGTTGAAGATATTTTTTATTTATTTTTATTTTACAAATTCTTATTTTCAATGACGGCCTAGGAACAGTGCCTGTTCCGGGGCAGAACGACAGATTTGTCAGCTCGGGGGTTTGAACTTGCAACCTTCCGGTCACTAGTCCAACACTCTAAACACTAGGCTACCCTGCCGCCCCTGATATCCCTCTAGTGGTGTGGGGGCTGTGCTTTGGCAAAGTGGGTGGAGTTATATCCTTCCTGTTTGGCCCTGTCCGGGGGTGTCATCGGATGGGGCCACAGTGTCTCCTGACCCCTCCTGTCTCAGCCTCCAGTATTTATGCTGCAGTAGTTTATGTGTCGGGGGGCTAGGGTCAGTTTGTTATATCTGGAGTACATATCCTGTCTTATCCAGTGTCCTGTGTGAATTTAAGTATGCTCTCTCTAATTCTCTCTTTCTCTCTTTCTTTCTCTCTCTCGGAGGACCTGAGCCCTAGGACCATGCTTCAGGACTACCTGGCATGATGACTCCTTGCTGTCCCCAGTCACCTGGCCGTGCTGCTGCTCCAGTTTAGACTGTTCTGCCTGCGGCTATGGAACCCTGTTAACCAGACATGCTACCTCTCCCAGACCTGCTGTTTTCAACTCTCTAGAGACAGCAGGAGTGGTAGAGATACGCTTAATGATCGGCTATGAAAAGCCAACTGACATTTACTCCTGATGTGCTGACCTGTTTCACCCTCAACAACTACTGTGATTATTATTATTTGACCCTGCTGGTCATTTATGAACATTTGAACATCTTGGCCATGTTCTGTTATAATCTCCACACGGCACAGCCAGAAGAGGACTGGCCACCACTCATAGCCTGGTTCCTCTCTAGGTTTCTTCCTAGGTTTTGGCCTTTCTAGGGAGTTTTTCCTAGCCACCGTGCTTCTACACCTGCATTGCTTGCTGTTTGGGGTTTTAGGTTCGGTTTCTGTACAGCACTTTGAGATATCAGCTGATTTAAGAAGTGCTTCATAAATACATTGATTTGATAACGCCACTAAGCAGAAACCAGATGTGATGGCGTATCGCTGCAGAATGCTGTGGTAGCCATGCTGGTTAAGTGTGCCTTGAATTCTAAATAAATCACCAACAGTATCACCAGCAAAGTAGCAAAACACCATCACACCTCCTCCTCCATGCTTCACGGTGGGAACCACACATGCGGAGATCATCTGTTCACCTACTTTGCATCTCACACAGACACGGCGGTTGGAACCAAAAATCTTACACTGGACTCATCAGACCAAAGGACAGATTTCCTCTGGTCTAATATCAATTGCTTGTGTTTCTTGGCCCAAGCCAGTCTCTTCTTTTTATCGGTGTCCTTTAGTAGTGGCTTCTTTGCAGCAATTTTACAATGAAGGCTTGATTCACACAGTGTTCACTGAACAGTTGATGTTGAGATGTGTCTGTTACTTGAACTCCGTGAAGAATTTATTTGGTCTGCAATCTGAGGTGCAGTTAACTCTAATGAACTCTGGGTCTTCCCTTCCTGTGGCGGTCCTCATGAGAGCCAGCACTTGATGGTTTTTGCGACTGCACTTTTCCCTGATTGACTGAGCTTCGTGTCTTAAAGTAATGATGGACTGTAGTTTCTCTTTGCTTATTTGAGCTGTTCTTGCCATAATATGGACTTGGTATTTTACCAAATAAGGCTATCTTCTGTATATCACCCCTACCTTGTCACAACACAACTGATTGGCTCAAACGCATTAAGAAGGAAACAAATTCCACAAATTAATTTTTAACAAGGCACACCTGTTAATAATTGAAATGGATTCCAAGTGACCACCTCACGAAGCTGGTTGAGAGAATGCCAAGAGTGTGCAAAGCTGTCATCATGGCAAAGGGTGGCTACTTTGAAGCATCTAAAATCTAAGATACATTTCGATTTGTTTAACACTTTGTTGGTTACTACATGATTCCATATGTGTTATTTCATAGTTTTGATGTCTTCACTATTATTTTACACTGTAGAAAATAGTAAAAATAAAGAAAAACCTTTGGAATGAGTCGGTGTGTCCAAACGTTTGACTAGGCGCTACCAGGAGACAGGCCAGTACATCAGGAGACGTGGAACCGTAGTACTGTAGATATTTCTTTTTTTTTGCAGGACGTAACACATCATACAAAATGGATGATGTTGTTCACAAAAAAACGGCTGAAATTCTACAAAAGTTTGAGAGTGCATCTTTAAGAAACACCTAACCTCTGTCATCGATTCACATGATGTGTGTGTTCCATTTGTTCAGTTTCAATAGGAGGCTGGGGTCAACAGGAAGTAATGCTCCCCTCATTCTTCCTCCCCTGCTTTCTGCCCTCACCCTCACCAGGCGTTTCCTCTTCCTCCCCTGCCTTCTGCCCTCACCAGGCTTTGCTGGGTCATACCAGACCAGAACACCCTCAGTTCACTAAGGGAATTTGCAGCACACCTCTGTCTGCTATTCAAGACTGCTGAGATTATTGAAACACTTCAAGAGATTCAAACTCCAGCGATATTACATAACACAACGTTTTTCACCTGACAGAGAGAGGTGATAGAATCTCATGCACACCCTTTCTACCGATCTCCACATAGCCTTCTTTCATTTCCTCTCTTCTTCACTCACATCTCTACCTCTCCTTTCGGGTACCAACACACTGATGCTAGGCCAGTGGCCCAAGAAAGCTAGGGGGCACCAGAGTGAAGTGCCACCGCATGGTCGAAGTGTACCCATTCGCACAGTCGCATGCCCACCAAATCCGTCCTGCCACGCATGGCTTGTCAGCCACAGGAAAATTAAAAAAGAGGATTCTAAATGAAGTGCTCTCTCATTCCAGCATTTCATGGTTAAAAGGAGAGTGCCAGATCATTCACATTTTATAACTCTCTTTGCAGTCAGCTGCTTCACCCTGGCACTTGGATCTGAATGGCATTCAATCTCACACCTCTCCTCCCCCTCTCCTCTCCTACTACTCTTCTCCTCCCCGTATCCACACCTCTTCTCCTCCCCCTATCCACACCTCTCCTCCCCCTCTCCTCTCCTACTACTCTTCTCTCCCATCCCCTACCACTCTCTCCTCCCCCTATCCACACCTCTCCTCCCCCTCTCCTCTCCTACTACTCTTATCTCCCATCCCCTACCACTCTCTCCTCCCCCTATCCACACCTCTTCTCCTACCACTCTCCTCCCCCTCTCCTCTCCTACTAGTCTTCTCCTCCCCGTATCCACACCTCTTCTCCTACCACTCTCCTCCCCCTCTCCTCCCCCTATCCACACCTCTCCTCCCCCTCTCCTCCCCCACCACTCTTCTCCTCCCCCTATCCACACCTCTCCTCCCCCTCTCCTCTCCTACTAGTCTTCTCCTCCCCCTATCCACACCTCTCCTCCCCCTCTCCTCTCCTACTAGTCTTCTCCTCCCTCTATCCACACCTCTCCTCCCCCTCTCCTCTCCCACGACTCTTCTCTCCCATCCCCTACCACTCTTCTCCTCTCCTATCCACACCTCTTCTCCTACCACTCTCCTCCACCTCTCCTTTCCTCCTACCACTCTCCTCTCCCTCTCCTCCTCTCCCTTCAAAAACAAGTCCTTCTACCCGGAGGAAATTTAAATCAGTTACAGACTCTGATTGCAAGAAAGGAATTGGTGAGAAATGAAGAAAGAACAGAATGAGAATGAAATAACAGGGTGAGAATGAAAGAACGGGGTGTTGTCCAAAATGAACACAGGTGAATAGGGCGTCAACATAGAACAGAGTAGATAAGATGTGCCCTGGTTTCACTTTACCATATTGTAGGGCTGGGCAGTATACCGTATCCGAGTATTGATGCAGGGACTGGTTTGGGCTTTTACTTTACCTTCCATACCAGTATTTGAATGTTTGGTTTGTTAAATGTGATGCGCCATGTGTAATGTCAGTTTTTTTTATAGTTTACTTCGCTACTTGAGTCATCTCTCTCTGCTCTTTCTCTCCATGCGACTTTCCACACAGACCTAGCCACGCCCCCCTGTCACTCAAGGAGCGCATTTGTTGTTCTTTAACCATGAGACATTTGCGTTCAGTCTGCAAGATCAATGCAGCAGCACATGTAACAATGTTGATGACAACAATGCTGTTTTCACTTTGCTTCTTAATATAAATCCACTTGCTTTCTATAACGACACCATTCGTTTGTGTTTCTTACATCAGCAGACAGCTAGTTTGGCTTTTCTTAGCGAGTTGTCCTAAATCTTGTTAGCCGCTAATGCTAATAGCTAGCTAATAAATGTACTAAGAGGAACAATAGCTACCTAATACAGCCTGATAATACCAATGATTGTGTAGTCATAAATCAGCATGTTGTCTGTGCAACAGTATCTTCTAAATCAAAGAGGAATATGCAAAGCAAGAATATGTTAGCTACTACATGAAGTAGCTAAGAGAAACATGCAATGTAGCCAAAGTTTATAGGGTCCCCTAGGAAACACGTATAAACATTTAGTTCCTACCCTGTCGCAATAAACTCCTCTCTGGCGTTAAATTCGTTGTCATCTCAAACAACATTGTATTCAAAGTGCCCACTATTATATTCTAACTATAGAATTAGAATAGTCATTCTATTTCCATGATTCCAACAGTTTTGCTCTAATTCGCAAGTCAAATCGCAATTGCAACATTTGGCTAAAAATAAATCCTAGATTATCTGCCCATATTGTGCAGCTCTAATTCAGTGTGGAATTATGTTAATTGAGCAGCGGTATAAAGTACTTAAGTAAAGATACTTTCAAGTACTACTTCAGTCGTTTTTTTTGGATGTCTGTATTTTACTTTACTATTTATTAATTTTTTTGACAACTTTTACTTCACCACATTCCTAAAGAAAATGCTGTACTTTTTACTTCACACATTTTCCCTGACACCTGAAAGTACTCATTACATTTTGAATGCTTAGCAGGACAGGAAAATGGTCTAATTCATGAACTTGTCAAGAGAACATCCCTGGTCCTCTCTACTGCCTCTGATCTGGACAACTCACTAAACACAAATGTTTAGTTTGTAAAATTGTGTCAGAGTGTTGGAGTGTGACCCTGGTTTTCCATCCATTTAAAAAAAAAAAAGGAAAATGGTGCCGTTTGGTTTGCTTAATATAAGGAATTTGAAATTATTTATACTTTTACTTTTGATACATAAGTATATTTAAAACCAAATAATTTTAGACTTTTACTCAAGTAGTATTTTACAGGCTTGTGTTTCTAGCTCAGACAGTGCAGTAATATCTAACTAAATGCTTGTGTTTCTAGCTCAGACAGTGCAGTAATATCTAACTAAATGCTTGTGTTTCTAGCTCAGACAGTGCAGTAATATCTAACTAAATGCTTGTGTTTCTAGCTCAGACAGTGCAGTAATATCTAACTAAATGCTTGTGTTTCTAGCTCAGACAGTGCAGTAATATCTAACAAGTAATATCTAACAATTTCACAACGTATACCCAATACACACAGATCTAAGTAAAGGAATGGAATTAAGAATATATAAATATTTGGATGGGCAATGTCTGTGTGGCATAGACTGAGATACAGTAGAATAGTATAGAATACAGTATATCCATATGAGATGAGTAATGCAAAATATGTCAGCATTATTAAAGTGACTAGTGCTCCATTTATTAAAGTGGCCAGTGATTTCTAGTCTATGTATATAGGGCAGCAGCCTCTAATGTGTTAGTGATGGCTATTTAACAGTCTGATGTCCTTGAGATAGAAGCTGTTTTTTCAGTCTCTCGGGTCCCTGCTTTGATGCACCTGTACTGACCTCGCCTTCTGGATGATAGTGGAGTGAACAGGCAGTGGCTCGGGTGGTTGTTGTCCTTGATGATCTTTTTGGCCTTCCTGTGATATCGGGTGCTGTAGGTGTCCTAGAGGGTAGGTAGTTTGCCCCCCGGTGATGCGTTGGGCAGACTGCACCTGACAAGGAGAGAGGGCACAGAGAGAGGGAGCGAGCGGGAGACGGAGCGAGAGAGGGAGCGAGTGAGAGATATAGACAGAGAGAGAGAGAGTGGGAGCAAGCAAGAGACATAGACAGAGAGAGAGAGACAGAGAGACAGAGAGAGAGAGGGAGCGAGAGACATAGACATTGAGAGACAGAGACATAGAGAGAGAGGGAGCGAGCGAGCGAGAGACATAGACAGAGACATAGAGAGAGAGAGAGAGACAGAGACATAGAGAGAGAGACATAGACAGAGACAGAGCGAGAGGGAGCGAGTGAGTGAGAGACAGACAGAGAGAGAGGGAGTGAGCGAGAGACATAGACAGAGAGAGAGGGAGTGAGCGAGAGACATAGACAGAGAGAGAGGGAGGGAGCGAGAGACATAGACAGAGACAGAGAGAGAGAGTGGGCAGGAAAAAAGTTAAGACTACACAGAGCAGACAGGCAGTGATGTGCTGACCTCTGTGTTTATAATTTCCTCATCATGGCCAGCAGGGCATCCAGCCTTGGGAACACGCGCACACAGGGCAGCCGTGGGCTGGGCCAGGAAAAACACCATGCCCTACAGGGCAGCCGTGGGCTGGGCCAGGAAAAACACCATGCCCTACAGGGCAGCCGTGGGCTGGGCCAGGAAAACACCATGCCCTACAGGGCAGCCGTGGCCTGGGCCAGGAAAAACACCATGCCCTACAGGGCAGCCGTGGGCTGGGCCAGGAAAAACACCATGCCCCACAGGGCAGCCGTGGCCTGGGCCAGGAAAAACAAGGCAGGGAGACTCCTGGGAAACGCACCCAGCTGTGGGGAGGGTGAAAAGGGACATTCATGGGTGTAGGATCTCTTTAACCTGGACAGTCGCAGTACGGTATGGCAGACTAATCTGAATGTTGGTCTTTACTGCCACCTCTGGTTGTTTCACTCACTGCTGACCAATCCATGCTGGTGAGAGACACATTTTCATTTTACAATAGTGACACAAAATAAAGGGAAAATAACAATCATTATGTCAACAATAAAAAACAACTTTAATTAACTTTTGAAGGATTTAATTATTCATCTTAAAGCCATTGTGTTATATTTGTGTGCGACTGTAGGACAGTATACGGACAATGGTATATATATATATATATATATATATATATATATATATATACCATTGTCCGTATACTGTCCTGTATATATATATATATATATATATATATATTCGGACAATGCATTTATATTAACAAGAAATTACGCTTTTAACCGATATAAGATACTGTTCATAAATGTTTAATATTACGATTATTTATTTGAATTGCGCACCCTCCAATTTCACCGGATGTTGTCGACTATCCCTAAGAAGTTTTAACGGGATGAAACGACAGGCACAAGCCAGAGTATGAAAGAGTCGCAGGAGTCAAATGAAAGCAAATCGATCCAGCGAGGTTTAAGTGTCAAGTGGATTTTGCAACCCTCAAACACAGGAAATAGACGGCTCTCGGAAAAGACAGATTGTCAGGGGTGAGATATCCTATTCCCTATATAGAGCCAGGCCAGTCCTGCTTCCTTACTAAATAGTGCTCCACCCTCAAGAGTCCTGCTTCCTTACTAAATACTGCTCCACCCTCCATCCAGTCCTGCTTCCTTACTAAATACTGCTCCACCCTCCACCCAGTCCTGCTTCCTTACTAAATACTGCTCCACCCTCCACCCAGTCCTGCTTCCTATTCCTAAATACTGCTCCACCCTCCATCCAGTCCTGCTTCCTTACTAAATACTGCTCCACCCTCCATCCAGTCCTGCTTCCTTACTAAATACTGCTCCACCCTCCACCCAGTCCTGCTTCCTATTCCTAAATACTGCTCCACCCTCCATCCAGTCCTGCTTCCTTACTAAATACTGCTCCACCCTCCACCCAGTCCTGCTTCCTTACTAAATACTGCTCCACCCTCAAGAGTCCTGCTTCCTTACTAAATACTGCTCCTCCTGCTTCCTTACTAAATACTGCTCCCCCCTCAAAACAGTCCTGCTTCCTTACTAAATACTGCTCCACCCTCCACCCAGTCCTGCTTCCTTACTAAATACTGCTCCCCCCTCAAACCAGTCCTGCTTCCTAACTAAATACTGCTCCACCCTCCACCCAGTCCTGCTTCCTTACTAAATACTGCTCCACCCTCCACCCAACCTGTAACGTTACAAAATGTGGAAAAAGTTGAGAGGTTTGAATACTTTCCGAATGCACTGTACATGCAGACACAGCACCACTCAAAGACTGGAATTTGATACTCCTGGTATTGGATATAGGAGTAGAGGTAGATGTGTATAGGAGTAGAGGTATAGGAGTAGAGGTAGATATGTATAGGAGTAGAGGTAGATATGTATAGGAGTAGAGGTAGATGTGTATAGGAGTAGAGGTAGATATGTATAGGAGTAGAGGTTGATATGTATAGGAATAGAGGTATAGGAGTAGAGGTAGATGTGTATAGGAGTGGAGGTAGATGTGTATAGGAGTAGAGGTAGATATGTATAGGAGTAGAGGTAGATATGTATAGGAGTAGAGGTAGATATGTATAGGAGTAGAGGTAGATGTGTATAGGAGTAGAGGTAGATATGTATAGGAGTAGAGGTTGATATGTATAGGAATAGAGGTATAGGAGTAGAGGTAGATGTGTATAGGAGTGGAGGTAGATGTGTATAGGAGTAGAGGTAGATATGTATAGGAGTAGAGGTATAGGAGTAGAGGTAGATGTGTATAGGAGTAGAGTTAGATATGTATAGGAGTAGAGGTATAGGAGTAGAGGTAGATGTGTATAGGAGTAGAGGTAGATATGTATAGGAGTAGAGGTATAGGAGTAGAGGTAGATGTGTATAGGAGTGGAGGTAGATATGTATAGGAGTAGAGGTATAGGAGTAGAGGTAGATATGTATAGGAGTAGAGGTATAGGAGTAGAGGTAGATGTGTATAGGAGTAGAGGTAGATATGTATAGGAGTGGAGGTAGAAATGTATAGTAGAGGTAGATATGTATAGGAGTAGAGGTAGATGTGTATAGGAGTAGAGGTAGATATGTATAGGAGTAGAGGTATAGGAGTAGAGGTAGATGTGTATAGGAGTAGAGGTAGATATGTATAGGAGTGGAGGTAGATGTGTATAGGAGTAGAGGTGGATATGTATAGGAGTAGAGGTTGATATGTATAGGAGTGGAGGTAGATATGTATAGGAGTGGAGGTAGATATGTATAGGAGTAGACGTAGATATGTATAGGAGTGGAGGTAGATATGTATAGGAGTGGAGGTAGATATGTATAGGAGTAGAGGTAGATGTGCATAGGAGTAGAGGTAGATGTGTATAGGAGTAGAGGTATATATGTATAGGAGTAGAGGTAGATGTGTATAGGAGTAGAGGTAGATGTGTATAGGAGTAGAGGTAGATGTGTATAGGAGTAGAGGTATAGGAGTAGAGGTAGATGTGTATAGGAGTAGAGGTATAGGAGTAGAGGTAGATGTGTATAGGAGTAGAGGTAGATGTGTATAGGAGTAGAGGTAGATGTGTATAGGAGTAGAGGTATAGGAGTAGAGGTAGATGTGTATAGGAGTAGAGGTATAGGAGTAGAGGTAGATGTGTATAGGAGTAGAGGTAGATGTGTATAGGAGTATACGTAGATATGTATAGGAGTAGAGGTAGATGTGCATAGGAGTAGAGGTAGATGTGTATAGGAGTAGAGGTATATATGTATAGGAGTAGAGGTAGATGTGTATAGGAGTAGAGGTAGATGTGTATAGGAGTAGAGGTAGATGTGTATAGGAGTAGAGGTATAGGAGTAGAGGTAGATGTGTATAGGGGTAGAGGTATAGGAGTAGAGGTAGATGTGTATAGGAGTAGAGGTATATATGTATAGGAGTAGAGGTAGATGTGTATAGGAGTAGAGGTAGATGTGTATAGGAGTAGAGGTAGATGTGTATAGGAGTAGAGGTAGATATGTATAGGAGTAGAGGTATAGGAGTAGAGGTAGATGTGTATAGGAGTAGAGGTATAGGAGTAGAGGTAGATGTGTATAGGAGTAGAGGTAGATATGTATAGGAGTAGAGGTAGATGTGTATAGGAGTAGAGGTAGATGTGTATAGGAGTAGACGTAGATATATATAGGAGTAGAGGTATATATGTATAGGAGTAGAGATAGATATGTATAGGGGAAAGGGTAACTAGGCATCAGGATGTGTAATAAACAGAGCAGCAGCGTATATGATGATTATATGTGAGTGTGTGTGTAGAGTCAGTATAAATGTCTGTGTTGGAGTGTCAGGGCGTGTGAGTGCGTTATGCGTGTGTTGGGGGGTGTCAGTGCGTGTGACTGTGTAGAGTCCTGTGTGTGAAATATAAGGGTCACCCTAGAGTCTGCGTGGCCATTCTGTCAGCTATTTAGAAGCCTCATGGCATGGGAATAGACGCTGTTCAGGAGCCTGTTGGTGTCAGACCTGATGCACCGGTACTTTGCCTTGCGGAAGCAGAGAACAGTCTATGGCTTGAGTGCTTCTGTTATGGGGGAAAAGTCCACAATGAAACTGGCATTAAATGTGAAGAATTATACATTGTTGGCCATCAAGTAGGCCAATTCATTTCTATGCCATTGTAGGCTCCCGTAGCCTACCGTTTCGCCCAATAAATATGTTGAAATGAATGGTTCACCCGATACGGAAGAAAATACCCTCATTGTATCATTTCCAATCCAAAGTGCTGGACTACAGAGCCAAAACAACAAGAAATGTGTCACTGTCCCAATACTTTTGGAGCTCACTGTAGGTCCATTCTTGTCTATTTTATTTTATATTTTATTATTTTATTATTATTTATTTCTCTTGTTCCTATTTTATTGCATTATTCTTTTAAAACTATTCATCTTTGGGAAGTGGTCGTAAGCAAACATTTCACGGTAAAGTCTACGCATGTTGTATTTGGCGCATCTTGCCCAACACAATTTGATTCGACGTTCGACTCTCAAGCGCGCGACATACGTCATCAATTTGGGGGCACCAGACGTGTCAGTATATCCGCCTCTCGCTAATTGATGCTGCGTGGGAAACAACTGGGAACTCGGAAATATCCGACATCACTGCTTTCAAGATAACTGGAAACTTGGATAGAAACGAGCTCCGATTGGGAAAATTGGTTTTGAACAGTCATTTAACTTGCAATTCCAATGCGGAAACTAGGGCATCTTTTTTAGAGCTCCGACTTTCTGACCCGAAGATCACCGACGTCATGGTTTGACGTCGTGTATTCCGATTTCCCAGATGTCATGAAAGCACCAGGAGACATAAGGCTTGTCATGTGATTTATCAGCTGACCCCTTTTCTACACACGGTAACAGCGTGAGAAAACTCTTCTCCGAACAGACACCCTTGACGCAAAGTTACAGCTTTGTAGCCTACATTTTAACATTTCCTACGAAACTGTAAATAACATATACGGTCAAGGCTACGTATCGAATTTAAAATCCGTGTTGCAATCTGTGACCTGTTGACGCTCAACATTGCTTCCAATCATTGACCACAAGAACAATCGCCAAAGGTTTGTTGGATCGAAATATTTCCCAACAGGTAGATTTATCAGGAGAAGTAATCAGATTAGATGATTTAATGACTGTATGAGAGACTTGTCAGCGAAACAGATGATTAGTTACCCGTAGTTGAACTTTAAACGGAGTCCAGGAAATTGAAAGGAGTGAGATTTGTTTCTTTATTCTCTAAATATGTCCACCACGATGCGTGTATATTCAACATAACTCACAAATAAACTATGATCTATGAATATATTTAAATAGTTAGTCAAATAAAACCATAATCCGCAAAAAATATATAACAAATTTAACCAATCCCCATCAATATGTAAAACATATATTTCACAAGTATTCACCATAAATCACAAATAAAATAATGATCTGTAAATATTCTAAATCAGCTCACAAATAAAACTACGATTTGAACAATTGTTGAACAATTTGTGAGCAAATGTTTAGAAATCTCTTAACGTTTACATCTGTGGAATGTGGATTTGCTCATTCAAAAAGTGCTTGTGGATCTGTATTCTGTGTTTACAACATTTTGAGAAGGCTTTTTCTGTGGTCGATGTAATACAATCCACCAATGTGGCTTCGGATTAGTCTGTTATCTCCATTCATTTGGATAATCTTTTATTACATCGACCACATTAGTGGATTGTATTACATCGACCACATTAGTGGATTGTATTACATCGACCACAGAAAAAGCCTTCTCAAAATGGTGTAAACACAGAATACAGATCCACAAGCACTTTTTGAATGAGCAAATCCACATTCCACAGATGTAAACGTTAAGAGATTTCTAAACATTTGCTCACAAATTGTTCAACATGTGTTCAAATCGTAGTTTTATTTGTGAGCTGATTTAGAATATTTACAGATCATTATTTTATTTGTGATTTATGGTGAATACTTGTGAAATATATATGTTCATATTCACAAATTAAGGTTTAATTTGTGATTTTTTTTTAAAAACATTTTTATTTTATTGAGGATTTTGGTTTTATTTAACAAAATATTTGTTTATATATTAAACAGATCATTGTTTTATTTGTGAGTTATGTTGAATACACACACAGATCGGGGTGAACATACCGAATAAAGAACACAAATCTCACTCCATAGACCTTGTACCTTGAAGACACCTGAGGACACTTCCTGTTGATACACGGCCGGCTATGTACTGCTGAAGTAATCTTCGAGGTGTAGGACGAGGTAGCCTATTTAACCTGAGTGAGTTGTAAACTTTTGATCAAAACCTTGTCTTGAAAGATATGAAGAGGAGACTTCTGCTCGTGTCCAACTCAACCCTGCACGGGGGAGGATATCTGGAACATTGTCAACAGCAGATCAAAGACTTTTTCGGAATGTAAGTATCTAAATCCACTGACTAATCCATACCTTCAAAGTGCCTGGACTACTCTAAAAAAATCACACCCCTAAAGACTATGGAAGGAATGCTGTTGTACCCTTACAATCTGACCCTCCTTTACTCTTAACTACTTAAACATGTCTCTAACTACTTAAACATGTCTCTAACCATGTCTCTAACTACTTAAACATGGCTCTAACTACTTAAACATGTCTCTAATTACTTAAACATGTCTCTAACTACTTAAACATGTCTCTAAACATGTCTCTAACTACTTAAACATGTCTCTAACCATGTCTCTAACTACTTAAACATGGCTCTAATTACTTAAACATGTCTCTAATTACTTAAACATGTCTCTAACTACTTAAATATGTCTCTAACTACTTAAACATGTCTCAAACCATGGCTCTAACTACTTAAACATGTCTAACTACCTATACATGTATCTAACTACTTAAATATGTCTAACTACTTAAACATGTCTCAAACCATGGCTCTAACTACTTAAACATGTCTAACTACTTAAACATGTATCTAACTACTTATACATGTCGCTAACTACTTATACATGTCGCTAACTACTTATACATGTCGCTAACTACTTATACATGTCTCTAACCATGTCTCTAACTACTTAAACATGTCTAACTACTTATACATGTCTCTAACTACTTAAACATGTCTCTAACTACTTAAACATGTCTCTAACCATGGCTCTAACTACTTAAACATGGCTCTAACCATATCTCTAACTACTTATACATGTCTCTAACTACTTATACATGTCTCTAACCACTTAAACATGTCTCTAACTACTTAAACATGTCTAACTATGTCTCTAACTACTTAAACATGGCTCTAACTACTTAAACATGTCTCTAACTATGTCTCTAACTACTTAGCATCTCCGTGGAATGCTTTTGACACCTTGTAGAGTCCATGCCCCAATGAATTGAGGCTTGGGGGGGGGGTTACAACTCAATACTAGGAAGGTGTTCCTAATGTTTCGTAGAGTCAGTGTGTAACCTAACAGTGTAATGTATTTCTTGCAGAGGGGTGAAGAGGATTTTATTCATCCCCTATGCACTGTGTGATAGAGATGGCTACGCAAAGACTGCCAGGGACAAGTTCAACAGTCTGGGTACGTCTTTGTACGCTGGTCCATTGCCTTACACAGCCTTACTGTTGTGTGTCTGGAATATCTCAGGCCCAATCCCAAATCAATTCAAATATCTCAGGCCCAATCCCAAATCAATTCAAATATCTCAGGCCCAATCCCAAATCAATTCAAATATCTCAGGCCCAATCCCAAATCAATTCAAATATCTCAGGCCCAATCCCAAATCAATTCAAATATCTCAGGCCCAATCCCAAATCAATCAAATATCTCAGGCCCAATCCCAAATCAATTCAAATATCTCAGGCCCAATCCCAAATCAGTTCAATTATCTCAGGCTCAATCCCAAATCAATTCAATTATCTCAGGCCCAATCCCAAATCAATTCAATTATCTCAGGCCCAATCCCAAATCAATTCAATTATCTCAGGCCCAATCCCAAATCAGTTCAATTATCTCAGGCCCAATCCCAAATCAGTTCAATTATCTCAGGCCCAATCCCAAATCAATTCAATTATCTCAGGCCCAATCCCAAATCAATCCCTAGACCCTATGCATTATACTCTTGTGGAGATCTGAGCAGACCTGATTGATATAAGCACATTTCGCTTAACACTTGTCAAACCCTTTCTCATAGACGCTATCGGGTGTAGTGGGGCGTAGTAAGGACTAGGTTGTCGATGTGAGACAGGTTTTGTCGGTCGTTCTAATGTGAGTGTTGTCTGTTTTGTCTGACAGGTTATGAGGTGGACAGCATACACGAGGCCTCTGACCCAGTGGAAGCTGTAAGGAAGGCTCAGGGCATATTTATAGGTGAGGTGTGGACCTTGAGCTCAGACGTTAACACCTCATAGGGCCTCTCAAATATGAAATACCAAAAACATAGGCCTTACATACAGTAGGCGTCATTGAAGGAATGCTATTGTACACGTGTTGCTGCAATCTACTACACACCAGTACACAGGTTGACTACGTGTTAAGAAGGAGGGTAGGAGGGTATACAGTGTAATAAAGTCATAACAGCTGTTCTGTCTATAGGTGGTGGCAACACATTCCGTCTGCTGAAATGTCTCTACGACAACAATGTGCTGTCTGAGATCAACAAGAGGGTTCTGCAGGTCAGACTGATATATATATATATATATATATATATATTTTTTTTTTGAGCAGTGTTCCCCAAAACCTGTCCTGAGGTACGACAGCTGTTCCACTCTGATAGCCGATATTCCAGAACTGGCACACCTGGGAGTAGTTGAGGAGTTTTGGGAAACACTGTGCCAGATTAAACTGCCATTTCACAATATTTACAATTGATTCCTACATGGACAGATATTATTCTTACTGTCAGCTGATATAGCCAATAGAGACAGCCCATGAGCGGAATAAACAACTGAATGATTGTATATCCTGCTTACTCTTATGCCCCAGAATGGTGAGCACACATGGGCTCCAGGGCCGGCACTAACATCTCCACCACCTAACCCCTACAGTAACCCTAACCCAACAGTAACCCCTACAGTAACCCTAACCCCTACAGTAACCCTAACCCCTACAGTAACCCTAACCCAACAGTAACCCCTACAGTAACCCCTACAGTAACCCCTACAGTAACCCTAACCCCTACAGTAACCCTAACCCCTACAGTAACCCCTACAGTAACCCTAACCCTACAGTAACCCCAACAGTAACCCATACAGTAACCCTAACCCCTACAGTAACCCCTACAGTAACCCCTACAGTAACCCCTACAGTAACCCATACAGTAACCCTAACCCCTACAGTAACCCTAACCCTACAGTAACCCCTACAGTAACCCTAACCCTACAGTAACCCCAACAGTAACCCCTACAGTAACCCTAACCCTACAGTAAACCCTACAGTAACCCCAACTGTAACCCCAACAGTAACCCCTACAGTAACCCATACAGTAACCCTAACCCCTACAGTAACCCCTACAGTAACCCATACAGTAACCCTAACCCCTACAGTAACCCCTACAGTAACCCTAACCCTACAGTAACCCCTACAGTAACCCTACAGTAACCCTAACCCCCACAGTAACCCTAACCCCCACAGTAACCCTAACCCCAACAGTAACCACTACAGTAACCCTGCAGTAACCCAAACCCCTACAGTAACCCTAACCCTACAGTAACACCTACAGTAACACCTACAGTAACACCTACAGTAACCCCTATAGTAACCCCTATAGTAACCCCTATAGTAACCCCTATAGTAACCCCTATAGTAACCCTACAGTAACCCCAACAGTAACCCATACAGTAACCCTAACCCCTACAGTAACCCATACAGTAACCCTAACCCCTACAGTAACCCCTACAGTAACCCTAACCCTACAGTAACCCCACCAGTAACCCCACCAGTAACCCATACAGTAACCCTAACCCCTACAGTAACCCCTACAGTAACCCCTACAGTAACCCTAACCCCTACAGTAACCCTAACCCTACAGTAACCCCTATAGTAACCCCTACAGTAACCCTAACCCTACAGTAACCCCTACAGTAACCCCTACAGTAACCCTAACCCTACAGTAACCCCACCAGTAACCCCTACAGTAACCCCTACAGTAACCCTAACCCCTACAGTAACCCTAACCCCTACAGTAACCCCTACAGTAACCCTACAGTAACCCTAACCCCTACAGTAACCCCTACAGTAACCCATACAGTAACCCTAACCCCTACAGTAACACCTACAGTAACCCTATAGTAACCCCTATAGTAACCCTACAGTGACACCTACAGTAACCCCTACCCTACAGTAACACCTACAGTAACACCTACAGTAACACCTACAGTAACCCTAACCCCTACAGTAACCCTAACCCCTACACTAACCCTAACCCCTACAGTAACCCTAACCCTACAGTAACCCTAACCCTACAGTAACACCTACAGTAACCCTACAGTAACCCTACAGTAACCCCTATAGTAACCCCTACAGTAACCCTACAGTGACACCTACCCAACAGTAACCCCTACAGAAACCCTAACACCTACAGTAACACCTACAGTAACACCTACACCAACCCCTATAGTAACCCTACAGTAACCCTAACCCCTACAGTAACCCCTACAGTAACCCTAACCCCTACAGTAACCCTAACCCCTACAGTAACCCTAACCCCTACAGTAACCCCTACAGTAACCCTAACCCCTACAGTAACCCTAACCCTACAGTAACCCTTCAGTAACCCATATAGTAACCCTAACCCTACAGTAACCCCTACAGTAACCCCTACAGTAACCCTAACCCCTACAGTAACCCTACAGTAACCCCTACAGTGACCCCTACAGTAACCCTAACCCCTACAGTAACCCCTACAGTAACCCTAACCCCTACAGTAACCCTAACCCCTACAGTAACCCTAACCCCTACAGTAACCATGGTAACTCTGTTATAACTCCAGGATGGTGTTCCCTACATGGGTTCCAGTGCTGGCACCAACGTCTCTACTGTCAGCATCAACACCACCAACGACATGCCCATCGTGTACCCGCCCTCCTTCAATGCCATTGGTCTAGTGCCTTTCAACATCAACCCTCACTTCCTGGATACGGACCCTAACAGCAGACACATGGGGGTGAGTTGTACAGTGTAGTATTATATAGCAGAGCATCAGTATAGTGAATGCTGAAAGTCGTAGGGCTGGTTTCTCTGAATGTAGAATCTCCATTGAAAATGCTTTTGTAGGTCTGGGACAAGGTTAATCTGTGTCCTGTGGTGCCTTAAAGGACGCTGGTGAAAGGTCAAAATGTCTTTGTTTTTTTTCCTTCTCCCTAGGAGACACGAGAGCAGAGGATCATTCAGTACCACGAGGAGCCTGACACTCCATCTGTTCTGGTGAGTCTGAGAGAGACGGTATTCTACATAGTATTAGGCTATGCTTTCAGCTGATTGGTTGATTTGTCTTAGGGCTTGAGAGAGGGTTCCATGTTGCTCGTGGAAGGAAACAAGGCTACTCTACTGGGCACCTGCAAGGCACGGCTGTTCACCAGGTAACACCAATCATCTCTCTCACACAGGTCCTGTGACCCAAAAAAAGCACAAAACGAGTTTTAACACAATAAAGCAGGCTAAAATGTCTCTTTTTAATAGTTGTGTATGTTACCCAACGCTAATTAAATAACTAGGGTGCCGGTGTTGAGTCTCACAGCCAGTGTTTGTGTTTCAGGGGGAAGCCAACAACAGACTTTGAATCTGGCAGTGACCTCAGCTTCTTGCTGACAGACAGACAGTGAAGTTGTACATCTCTGTTCTCCACACCCATGCAAGACCCTGTCAAGTAGAAATGCACTTATATATCAAAATAAATATTATTACCAAAAAAATTGTCTTATGCATAAATTGTGTGGGGAGGGAGATATTATCATTTTACTAAGGTGAACTTAGATGATTTATATGAAACAACTAGCCACAGTTCATCAGATAACCTTTATAGCACACTGATATTCGAGTTGTCCGAATCGGAGACGATAATGTGGAAACAAGTAGGAAAGCAGGGCACAATGCTTATGGTTTTTAAACATTTAATTCAGGAAAGATCAAAACGTTGTCAGCTCAACCAGATATGTGGGGAAGGAATACGTCATTTTCAGTAATATTGTCTTTTAAAAAAAAAAAACACCCAAAAGTATGAACAAGGAACAACTTGAAAAAAATAGTCTGGTCAAATAACATTATTGTAACATGAAACGTGTTTTAAGATAAATAATAAAACAGATGAAGCAGTGGGTGATGGGTAACTAAGATACTATAGTGCTCTAATGCAAAAAAAAAAAAAATTATTAAGTTCCACGTTGATTACCCAATATGGGTCAATTCATCCTTTTAATACACATAGTGACATACAATTGCTATGTATAATCCTGTATCTGGTGGAAAGTGGAAAATTGCCCGGGGATGTTTTTCAATTGCAGAAGCATAACATACAATACTCATATCCACACCTTGCAGTGCCCATTCAAAAACCATTTCATTAACTATTGTCTTCAAAGACCGTACAGCATTGTAATTGAAACCTCGCATCATCCTTGCAGTCTCGAATTCACATTGTTGTAGCAATTCATGTAAAACTGAAAGTCCCAAGTGCACTAAAAGATGCAGGACCAATAACCAGAAGAAGATCGGGGAGTCCTTTTCAAATATGATTTACATCAGCATGTTTAATATCAAATCACTTGTTTGCTCCTCCCAGCCATTTCATACAGCAATGTTGTCTAAGTATATGCAAGAGGAGTAGTAGACGACAGGGCTTCAGGATGCAGGGTACAGTGTGAGTATGATTATAAAGAGTAGATGGGACTGTGTGTACTGGTGCTATCCCATAGCGCTCCGTTCCAAAGTAGCGCACTATATAGGGAACCTATTCAGACGCAGGTTATCTGTTGTGTATTTACAGACAGCTACACAGGGTCGTGTGTCGGGGAACCCTCAGGTTCTATCAAGCATCGGTGTTCCTGTCACCGTTCTCCTGCGGTGCCAGCTGCTCCTTCTCCGCGCTGTCTTCCTGTGGGGGGCGTACACGCTCGAAGAAA
This sequence comes from Oncorhynchus clarkii lewisi, assembly GCF_045791955.1. Taxonomy (NCBI): domain Eukaryota; kingdom Metazoa; phylum Chordata; class Actinopteri; order Salmoniformes; family Salmonidae; genus Oncorhynchus; species Oncorhynchus clarkii. The sequence goes on from NW_027261115.1 coordinate 110,446, forward strand.
CCCAGCTGGAGGGCGAAGGCACAGACAATTAAGATCCCCCCCCTCGCAAAAAAAATCCTCTGAACATTTCTACATTCATGTGGATTCTACCACGATTGCAGATAAATTGGGAATTAAAAATCGTGAATAATGAGTGAGAAAGTTAGCGCCACCAAGATAATAGCCTCAAAACATGCTTACCTCTCACCATTTCCAATAACGGGAGGTTAGCATTTTTTGGGAGAGCGGGGTGGGGGGGGGAGGTTATTTTTCTGGGTATCGTTTATTGATGTAGCGTTCAGAAACATATATCCTTACAATTAAAGTGATTACAAAATTAATTTCTATTGGACACTATTTTCCGAAACAAACTGCAAATGCATCCAACAAGTTTGTAGAGGCACACGCTTGATGTAGTCATTGCGTGCTAAGAATATGGGACCAAATACTAAACTTTTGACTATAACACCTTCAAAATGGAAGGGGGGGCGGGGGGGGACTAGATACATGAAATGCTTTAATTTCATAACGGTCACACATATGTAAATAAGATGCTAAAATCTAGAACATTCTATACTGTTGCCTCAAATCCAGTCGGTGGAGTAGCTTCACGGTCCAGATGAATACAGGAGGGGACTGTATGTTTTATTTTTTTTTGTCGTTGGTGAATTGCAACTGTTAAATACATTTAAAAAATGGTTTGAAAGAAAGGACTTGACAGGTGAAAACAATATGGTGGAAGCTGGTCACTAGGCTGGCTTTCAGCTGGTCACTAGGCTGGTTTTCTGCTGGTCACTAGGCTGGCTTTCAGCTGGTCACTAGGCTGGCTTTCAGCTGGTCACTAGGCTGGCTTTCAGCTGGTCACTAGGCTGGCTTTCAGCTGGTCACTAGGCTGGCTTTCAGCTGGTCACTAGGCTGGCTTTCAGCTGGTCACTTCTGTCCGAGGTGGTAAGGAGAGGACATTGGTTTTAGATATGGTCACTTCTGTCCGGGGTGGTAAGGAGAGGACATTGGTTTTAGATATAGTAACGGAGGAAGCTGGTCACTTCTGTCCGGGGTGGTAAGGAGAGGACATTGGTTTTAGATATAGTAACGGAGGAAGCTGGTCACTTCTGTCCGGGGTGGTAAGGAGAGGACATTGGTTTTAGATATAGTAACTGAGGAAGCTGGTCACTTCTGTCCGGGGTGGTAAGGAGAGGACATTGGTTTTAGATATAGTAACTGAGGAAGCTGGTCACTTCTGTCCGGGGTGGTAAGGAGAGGACATTGGTTTTAGATATAGTAACTGAGGAAGCTGGTCACTTCTGTCCGGGGTGGTAAGGAGAGGACATTGGTTTTAGATATAGTAACAGAGGAAGCTGGTCACTTCTGTCCGGGGTGGTAAGGAGAGGACATTGGTTTTAGATATAGTAACGGAGGAAGCTGGTCAGATCAGAGGGAGGTTTTAGATACAGTAATGGTTGGAAGAGCCCAGGAGAGTGGGGAGAGAAACTACAGATTGGAAACTATTCATTGTTATGGTTGTGCGTGTACCTTGTACATGACGAAGATAAGCAGAGCCAGCAGCAGTAGTCCAGCGATCAGGGCCAAGGTCACCACCCACCAAGGGACCGGTTCAGGTTCTGATTTCACCCAGATCACTGACATACTCACCTGGAGGATATAATACACAATGAGACAACAAACCAGCCAGGACCCTATAGCAGGGTCCCCTAATTATATTACCAGCCACAACAGACCATTCAGGACCCTATAGCAGGGTCCCCTAATTATATTACCAACCACAACAAACCATTCAGGGTCCCCTAATTACAGTGGGGCAAAAAAGTATTTAGTCAGCCACCAATTGTGCAAGTTCTCCTACTTAAAAAGATGAGGCCTGCAATTTTCATCATAGGTACACTTCAACTATGACAGACAAAATGAGAAAAAAAATCCAGAAAATCACATTGTAGGATTTTTTTATGAATTTATTTGCAAATTATGGTGGAAAATAAGTATTTGGTCACCTACAAACAAGCAAGATTTCTGGCTCTCACAGACCTGAAACTTCTTCTTTAAGAGGCTTCTCTGTCCTCCACTCGTTACCTGTATTATTGGCACCTGTTTGAACTTGTTATCAGTATAAAATACACCTGTCCACAACCTCAAACAGTCACACTCCAAACTCCACTATGGCCAAGACCAAAGAGCTGTCAAAGGACACCAGAAACAAAATTGTAGACCTGCACCAGGCTGGGAAGACTGAATCTGCAATAGGTAAGCAGCTTGGTTTGAAGAAATCAACTGTGGGAGCAATTATTAGGAAATGGAAGACATACAAGACCAATGATAATCTCCCTCGATCTGGGGCTCCACGCAAGATCTCACCCCGTGGGGTCAAAATGATCATAAGAACGGTGAGCAAAAATCCCAGAACCACACGGGGGGACCTAGTGAATGACCTGCAGAGAGCTGGGACCAAAGTAACAAAGCCTACCATCAGTAACACACTACGCCGCCAGGGACTCAAATCCTGCACTACCAGACGTGTCCCCCTGCTTAAGCCAGTACATGTCCAGGCCCGTCTGAAGTTTGCTAGAGAGCATTTGGATGATCCAGAAGAAGATTGGGAGAATGTCATATGGTCAGATGAAACCAAAATATAACTTTTTGGTAAAAACTCAACTCATCGTGTTTGGAGGACAAAGAATGCTGAGTTGCATCCAAAGAACACCATACCTACTGTGAAGCATGGGGGTGGAAACATCATGCTTTGGGGCTGTTTTTCTGCAAAGGGACCAGGACGACTGATCCGTGTAAAGGAAAGAATGAATGGGGCCATGTATCGTGAGATTTTGAGTGAAAACCTCCTTCCATCAGCAAGGGCATTGAAGATGAAACGTGGCTGGGTCTTTCAGCATGACAATGATCCCAAACACACCGCCCGGGCAACGAAGGAGTGGCTTCGTAAGAAGCATTTCAAGGTCCTAGAGTAGCCTAGCCAGTCTCCAGATCTCAACCCCATAGAAAATCTTTGGAGGGAGTTGAAAGTCCGTGTTGCCCAGCAACAACCCCAAAACATCACTGCTCTAGAGGAGATCTGCATGGAGGAATGGGCCAAAATACCAGCAACAGTGTGTGAAAACCTTGTGAAGACTTACAGAAAACGTTTGACCTCTGTCATTGCCAACAAAGGGTATATAACAAACTATTGAGAAACTTGTTATTGACCTAATACTTATTTTCCACCATAATTTGCCAAAAAAATCATATAAAATCCTACAATGTGAATTTCGGGATTTTTTTAAAATAGTTAGTTAGTTGAAGTGTACCTATGATGAAAATTACAGGCCTCTCTCATCTTTTTAAGTCGGAGAATTTGCACAATTGGTGGCTGACTAAATACTTTTTTGCCCCGCTGTATATATGAAGTGGACAGCAGTAGTTATATAGGATGAACCATGACTAGAATACAGTATATACATATGAAGTGGACAACAGGATGAACCATGACTAGAATACAGTATATACATATGCAGTGGACAACAGGATGAACCATGACTAGAATACAGTATATAGATATGAAGTGGACAACAGGATGAACCATGACTAGAACACAGTATATACTGTACATATGAAGTGGGTAAAACAGTAGTTATATAGGATGAACCAGGACTAGAATACAGTATATACATATGAAGTGGACAACAGTAGTTATATAGGATGAACTAGAACACAGTATATACATATGAAGAGGACAGCAGTAGTTGTATAGGATGAACCATGACTAGAACACAGTATATACATATGAAGTGGACAGCAGTAGTTGTATAGGATGAACCATGACTAGAATACAGTATATTCATATGAAGTGGACAGCAGGATGAACCATGACTAGAATACAGTATATACATATGAAGTGGACAGCAGGATGAACCATGACTAGAATACAGTATATAGATATGAAGTGGACAGCAGTAGTTATATAGGATGAACTAGAATACAGTATATACATATGAAGTGGACAACAGTAGTTGTATAGGATGAACCATGACTAGAACACAGTATATACTGTACATATGAAGTGGGTAAAACAGTAGTTATATAGGATGAACCATGACTAGAATACAGTATATACATATGAAGTGGACAGCAGGATGAACCATGACTAGAATACAGTATATACATATGAAGTGGACAGCAGTAGTTATATAGGATGAACCATGACTAGAATACAGTATATACATATGAAGTGGACAGCAGGATGAACCATGACTAGAATACAGTATATACATATGAAGTGGACAGCAGTAGTTAAATAGGATGAACTATAATACAGTATATACATATGAAGTGGACAGCAGTAGTTATATAGCAGGGGTGTCAAAGTCAAATGGACGGAGGGCCAAATAAAAAAATCAGCTACAAGACGAGGGCCGGACTGTTCGAATGTTCATTGAAAAATTTTTAAATGACGCATATAGTCTAGTGAACCTAATTGAACCTACTGAAAACCTAACAAATATATTACAATATGATCAGATAAATAAAGCAATATTTTCTTATGGCTCTGTCAGTAATCTTTAATTTTCAACAGACACAAAAGACAAATTTCCTTTATATAAATATCCCCATAACATGAACATTAAATGAAAGAAACCTGTATTCAAGGCACCATCAGTAGACTATATTTTCTATTTTAGCAAAAGTGGGCTAAATTTACTTCAAAGAAAAAACAATAATAGCAATTTTCTATCATCCACTCAACTGAAATATTTTTAAAATATAATTGGATTGAAATACAAAAAAATAAAGTGCAAAAATCTATTAATCAAAAACAACACTTTGTTTAAGGAGAAGTAACATGCAGTGAAAACAAATATTAAATTTTAACTTTTAAACTTGAACTGAGTAAAAACTCTAAATATGTGATTGCACAGTAATGTTCACTTGTTTGAGGTTGAGGGTGATACTTGGTGGTGTCCCATCTTTTCCACAAGTTCATCAATGTTCGGGGTAAGGCTCTGAGCTGAAGAAATCCTCAGAATTGAGTGGAGGTGTTCAGCAGTAAGTCGACTTCTGTGTGATGTTTTGTTCAGGTTCATCAAAGAAAACAGTTGTTCACACAGGTATGTGCTGCCAAACATAGACAACGTTTGAGCAGCCTGGATGCGCAGCTGGGGCATTGTGCCGGGGAGGAAACGGGCGAACTCCGCAGCACCCACTGCCGCATATTTTGCCCTCAGTGCATCATTGCATTGGAGGTCAATCAACTCCATTTGGAGGTTTGGTGGTGAGCTTTCCACGTCAACAGCAAATGGGTTACCGAGCAGTTCCAACCTGCTTTTTTGTGCTTCAAAGTCAGCAAATCGGCGTCGAAAGTCAGCGGCAAGCATACCTATTTTATCAGCCAACTGTGTGCTCGGGAACGCACTGGTAGAGAGCTTCTCTTTCATGGTCTGGCAGCTGGGAAAGTGGCTCAAATTTTCTTTCCGCATCTGCGTCTCCCACAGAGTCAGTTTGGTTTTAAATGCCTTCACTGTACTGTACATATCAGAGATGACACGATCCCGACCCTGCAGCTGCAAGTTTATTGCATTCAGATGACTCGTAATGTCACACAGAAAAGCCATTTCACACAGAAACATTTCGTCTCGGAGTTGTGTTGTGTCTTTCCCTTTGCTGTCCAAGAACAGACAAATCTCCTCACGAAGCTCGAAACATCTTTGAAGCACCTTTCCCTGGCTTAGCCATCGCACCTCTGTGTGATAAGGCAAATCACCATGCTCCGTTTCTAACTCCGTCAGAAATGCCTTGAACTGGCGGTGATTCAAACCTTTGGCTCTGATAAAGTTAACTGTGCGCGTGATGATGCTCATTACATGCTCCATTTTCAAGGCTTTACCGCACAACGCTTCCTGGTGTATGATACAATGATAAGCTGTCAGCTCACCTGTCGCGTTTTCCTCTTGCATCTTTTCCCGTATCTTCGCCACCAGTCCGCTCCTGTGTCCACACATCGCAGGTGCTCCGTCGGTTGTCAAACCCACGAGTTTTTCCCAAGGCAGCTCCATCTCATTTACACATCTTGACACCTCTTCATACAAATCATGCCCCGTAGTTGTGCCATGCATAGGACGTAAAGCCAAAAACTCCTCTGTCACGCTTAGGTTGGAGTCCACTCCGCGGATGAAAATTGACAACTGGGCAATGTCAGAAATGTCGGTGCTCTCATCCACAGCCAAGGAATATGCAATAAAATCTTTTCCCTTTTTCACAAGCTGCTCTTTTAGATTGATGGACAACTGGTCTACTCTCTCGGCAATGGTGTTTCTGCTCAGACTCACATTTAAAAAGAGTTGCCTTTTTTCTGGGCAAACTTCGTCACAAACTTTAATCATGCAGTTTTTGATGAAATCCCCCTCCGTAAATGGCCGGGCTGATTTAGCGATCTCTTCTGCCAAAATAAAACTGGCCTTGACAGTTGCGTCCGCGTGTGTGTCCGCGTGTTTCGTTTCATAATGTCGTCTCAGATTATACTCTTTCAGTACCGCCACACTTTCTCCACACAGAAGACACAGGTTTTCCAGCTACCTTCGTGAACATATACTCCGACTCCCACCTTGTTTGAAACCCCCGGTTCTCAGTATCCACCTTCCGTTTTGCCATTTTTGATGGGTATCTGAAAGTTAATTTTACTGTGATGCTGACGACTGCTGTGCCAATAAATATTGAAATGAAGCAGCCTACTGCTCGGTGCGTCACCTTTGCATTGTGGGAAATGTAGTATTGGTGCGTGTAAAAGATCTGCGGGCTGCCGGCTTGCTGCGGGCCGGTTCTAATAATAAATCAAGATCATCCCAGGGGCCGTAAAAAACCTTCTTGCGGGCCGGATGTGGCCCGCGGGCCTTGACTCTGACATATGTGTTATATAGGATGAACTAGAATACAGTATATACATATGCAGTGGACAACAGTAGTTATATAGGATGAACCATGACTAGAATACAGTATATACATATGAAGTGGACAGCAGTAGTTATATAGGATGAACTAGAATACAGTATATACATATGAAGTGGACAGCAGTAGTTGTATAGGATGAACCATGACTAGAATACAGTATATACATATGAAGTGGACAGCAGTAGTTATATAGGATGAACCAGGACTAGAATACAGTATATACATATGAAGTGGACAACAGTAGTTGTCCACTTCAAATCAATTTGAGATGGCCGCCTCGCTTCGCGTTCCTAGGAAACTATGCAGTTTTTTGTTTTTTTACGTGTTATTTCTTACATTAGTACCCCAGGTCATCTTAGGTTTCATCACATACAGTCGAGAAGAACTACTGAATATAAGATCAGCGTCAACTCACCATCAGTACGACCAAGAATACGCTTTTCGCGACGCGGATCCTGTGCTCTGCCTTACAAACAGGACAACGGAGTGGATCCCATGCAGCGACCCAAAAAAACGACTCCGAAAAAGAGGGAAACGAGGCGGTCTTCTGGTCAGACTCCGGAGACGGGCACATCGTGCACCATTCCCTAGCATTCTTCTTGCCAATGTCCAGTCTCTTGACAACAAGGTTGATGAAATCCGAGCAAGGGTAGCATTCCAGAGGGACATCAGAGACTGTAACGTTCTTTGCTTCACGGAAACGTGGCTTACTGGAGAGACGCTATCCGAAGCGGTGCAGCCAACAGGTTTCTCCACGCATCGCGCAGACAGGAAAAAACATCTTTCTGGTAAAAAGAGGGGCGGGGGCGTATGCCTTATGACTAACGTGACATGGTGTGATGAAAGAAACATACAGGAACTCAAATCCTTCTGTTCACCTGATTTAGAATTCCTCACAATCAAATGTAGACCGCATTATCTACCAAGAGAATTCTCTTCGATTATAATCACAGCCGTATATATCCCCCCCCAAGCAGACACATCGTTGGCTCTGAATGAACTTTATTTGACTCTTTGCAAACTGGAAACCATTTATCCGGAGGCTGCATTCATTGTAGCTGGGGATTTTAACAAGGCTAATCTGAAAACAAGACTCCCCAAATTTTATCAGCATATCGATTGCGCAACCAGGGGTGGAAAGACCTTGGATCATTGTTACTCTAACTTCCGCGACGCATATAAGGCCCTGCCCCGCCCCCCTTTCGGAAAAGCTGACCACGACTCCATTTTGTTGATCCCTGCCTACAGACAGAAACTAAAACAAGAGGCTCCCACGCTGAGGTCTGTCCAACGCTGGTCCGACCAAGCTGACTCCACACTCCAAGACTGCTTCCATCACGTGGACTGGGACATGTTTCGTATTGCGTCAGACAACAACATTGACGAATACGCTGATTCGGTGTGCGAGTTCATTAGAACGTGCGTTGAAGATGTCGTTCCCATAGCAACGATTAAAACATTCCCTAACCAGAAACCGTGGATTGATGGCAGCATTCGTGTGAAACTGAAAGCGCGAACCACTGCTTTTAATCAGGGCAAGGTGTCTGGTAACATGACCGAATACAAACAGTGCAGCTATTCCCTCCGCAAGGCTATCAAACAAGCTAAGCGTCAGTACAGAGACAAAGTAGAATCTCAATTCAACGGCTCAGACACAAGAGGCATGTGGCAGGGTCTACAGTCAATCACGGACTACAGGAAGAAATCCAGCCCAGTCACGGACCAGGATGTCCTGCTCCCAGGCAGACTAAATAACTTTTTTGCCCGCTTTGAGGACAATACAGTGCCACTGACACGGCCTGCAACGAAAACTTGCGGTCTCTCCTTCACTGCAGCCGAGGTGAGTAAGACATTTAAACGTGTTAACCCTCGCAAGGCTGCAGGCCCAGACGGCATCCCCAGCCGCGCCCTCAGAGCATGCGCAGACCAGCTGGCCGGTGTGTTTACGGACATATTCAATCAATCCCTATACCAGTCTGCTGTTCCCACATGCTTCAAGAGGGCCACCATTGTTCCTGTTCCCAAGAAAGCTAAGGTAACTGAGCTAAACGACTACCGCCCCGTAGCACTCACTTCCGTCATCATGAAGTGCTTTGAGAGACTAGTCAAGGACCATATCACCTCCACCCTACCTGACACCCTAGACCCACTCCAATTTGCTTACCGCCCAAATAGGTCCACAGACGATGCAATCTCAACCACACTGCACACTGCCCTAACCCATCTGGACAAGAGGAATACCTATGTGAGAATGCTGTTCATTGACTACAGCTCGGCATTCAACACCATAGTACCCTCCAAGCTCGTCATCAAGCTCGAGACCCTGGGTCTCGACCCCGCCCTGTGCAACTGGGTACTGGACTTCCTGACGGGCCGCCCCCAGGTGGTGAGGGTAGGCAACAACATCTCCTCCCCGCTGATCCTCAACACTGGGGCCCCACAAGGGTGCGTTCTGAGCCCTCTCCTGTACTCCCTGTTCACCCACGACTGCGTGGCCACGCACGCCTCCAACTCAATCATCAAGTTTGCGGACGACACAACAGTGGTAGGCTTGATTACCAACAACGACGAGACGGCCTACAGGGAGGAGGTGAGGGCCCTCGGAGTGTGGTGTCAGGAAAATAACCTCACACTCAACGTCAACAAAACTAAGGAGATGATTGTGGACTTCAGGAAACAGCAGAGGGAACACCCCCCTATCCACATCGATGGAACAGGCGGCCATCTCTGTCGGCGCCGGAAGTCATTTAACTACTTCAATCAATTTGATTTGATTTGATTTGAGGATGAACTAGAATACAGTATATACATATGAAGTGGGTCAAACAGTATGTAAACAGTGTTAAAGTGACTGGTTTTCCTTGAGCGGATGGTCAGAACACATAGTTGTAAATCATTTGTACACTGCAAACTGACGCAAGAATGAAAAACTGAATAATTTCAAACCCTTGATAACGATGGGATATGATCGCGTGGGAATAGTTGGGAACAGATTTCCTAAATTATAATAATTTCTTATGTCCAAGAAAGAAAATTATACAATAGAAAATACACAAGAGTGTACAAAACATTAGGAATGCCTTCCTAATATTGAATTGCATGCCCTTTACCCTCAGAAAAGCCTAATTTTGTCAGGGCATGGACTCTACAAGGTGTTGAACGCGTTCCACAGGGATGCTGGTCCATGTTGACTCCAATGCTTCTCACAGTTGTGTCAGGTTGGCTGGATGTCCTTTGGGTGGTGGACCATTCTTGATACACACAGGAAACTGTTGAGTGTGAAAAACCCAGCATCGTTGCAGTTCTTGACACAAACTGGTGCGCCTGGCACCTACTACCAAACCCTTTTCAAAGGCACTTAAATTATTTTGTGTCTTGTCCGTTCACCCTCTGAATGGCAGACATACACAATCCATGCCTCAGGTGTCTCAAAGCTATACCATTTTTATTTAACCCGTCTCCTCCCCTTCATCTACACTGATTGAAGTGGATTTAACAAGTGACATCAATAAGGGATCATAGCTTTCATGGAAAGAGCAGGTGTTCCTAATGTTTTGTACACTCACTCAGTCATGCCCTATTGGGGAAGCCTGCTCTATGGGCTCTGGTCAACAGTGGTGAGATATAATGGCTGCAGTCATTTTAGATACAGACCTGGTTTATGATGGCTTCATGTGACTCACCGTAGTTGTGTTTGAGGGCAGCTCAGGCAACAGGTTCTTGTTATAAGGCATCTCTATGACGCTGAAGGAAGCGGAGGATCTCACGGTGAACGAACGGTTCTGGCTCTCAGTCTGGACGAAGAGAAACACACTCTACTATACCGCTCATCATTCAGCAGACATTTTGTCGTTTAAAAACAGCGCATACCAAACATACAGTATGTTCCAACAAGGTTTGTGTTCATTAGGGCAAACTGTAGCAAAATGTCTTCAAACAGAAAACTGCATTTCATATTGGACAGATGAAACATGGAGGTACTAACACATTAGGAACCAAATTGAAGGTGGCCAAGGTGGATGTATGATACAGCACAAACACATCTCGGACACCAGGCCAGTACCGTATCTAACCTAGGACACCAGGCCAGTACTGTATCTAACCTAGGACACCAGGCCAGTACTGTATCTAACCTAGGACACCAGGCCAGTACCGTGTCTAACCTAGGACACCAGGCCAGTACCGTATCTAACCGCGGACACCAGGCCAGTACCGTATCTAACCGCGGACACCAGGCCAGTACCGTATTTAACCGCGGACACCAGGCCAGTACCGTATCTAACCGCGGACACCAGGCCAGTACCGTATCTAACCGCGGACACCAGGCCAGTACTGTATCTAACCTAGGACACCAGCCTAGTACCTCTAGAGCATAACAGACAGGAGTCTCACCTTGAGGAAGGTGGCCACCCCCAGCCTGGAGTGGATGTAGAGGATAGCACTCTGACCTCTCTCCACACGGCCCACCTGACACCGGATCTTCAGACACTGGACCTTGGAACAGTCCTGACAGAAGACACACACACACAATCACTGATCCCCTCCATCTATGTAAACTCAGCAAAAAAAAGAAACTTCCTCTCACTGTCACCTGCGTTCATTTTCAGCAAACTTAACATGTGTAAATATTTGTAAGAACATAACAAGATTCAACAACTGAGACATAAACTGAACAAGTTCCACAGACATGCTGACTAACAGAAATTGAATAATGTGTCCCTGAACAAAGGGGGGGTCAAATGTATTGCCCTGGCCACATCTGTAGTCCTCATGCCTCCTTGCAGCATGCCTAAGGCACGTTCACGCAGATTACCATCTTTCTTTTGGTGTTTTTCAGAGTCAGTAGAAAGGCCTCTTTAGTGTCCTACGTTTTCATAACTGTGACCTTAATTGGGCATGGGAAACAGTGTTTAAACGCTTTACAATAAGACCTGTGAATTTATTTAGATTTTTACAAATTATCTTTGAAAGACAGGGTCCTGAAAAAGGGCTGTTTCTTTTTTTGTTGTTGCTGAGTTTAGTTGCTACTGTATGATTTGTTTAGAGTCAATTCAGGATGTAAACTGAAATCCCCCTTGCTTTTCAATGATAAAAATTGGCCCGACTCTGTTGTACAGTAGCCAGGAGGTGTAGAGACGGTACCAGAGTTTCCAGGTCTCCCTCCATCTCCTTCCTCTCCAGCTCTCTGCGGTGAACATGGTTCCTGTTCCTTCCCTCTGTCCTGTCTCCTCCTCCACTCGGAGAGGTGATGTTCTTCTCTCCAGATAGAGGGTTCTAGAAGAGACGGAGAGAAACATCCTTTTAACTTGTATTCTTTACCACAGAGAGGATAACATCCTAATCATGTGTCCTTGCTACCGTATTGTGCACTCGTATAGTTTACCACATTTACGCGTTGCATGGGCTAGACTAGAGTTTTCTCTACCAGTTCTTTCATGGGCTAGACTAGAGTTTCCTCTACCAGTTCTTTCATGGGCTAGACTAGAGTTTCCTCTACCAGTTCCTTTATGGGCTAGACTAGAGTTTCCTCTACCAGTTCCTTCATGGGCTAGACTAGAGTTTCCTCTACCAGTTCCTTCATGGGCTAGACTAGAGTTTCCTCTACCAGTTCTTTCATGGGCTAGACTAGAGTTTCCTCTACCAGTTCTTTCATGGGCTAGACTAGAGTTTCCTCTACCAGTTCCTTCATGGGCTAGACTAGAGTTTCCTCTACCAGTTCTTTCATGGGCTAGACTAGAGTTTCCTCTACCAGTTCCTTCATGGGCTAGACTAGAGTTTCCTCTACCAGTTCTTTCATGGGCTAGACTAGAGTTTCCTCTACCAGTTCCTTTATGGGCTAGACTAGAGTTTCCTCTACCAGTTCCTTCATGGGCTAGACTAGAGTTTCCTCTACCAGTTCTTTCATGGGCTAGACTAGAGTTTCCTCTACCAGTTCCTTTATGGGCTAGACTAGAGTTTCCTCTACCAGTTCCTTTATGGGCTAGACTAGAGTTTCCTCTACCAGTTCCTTCATGGGCTAGACTAGAGTTTCCTCTAACAGTTCTTTCAAATCCATGAAGGTAACAATTTCAAGAAAGGACAGACGCAGGAAAAGTGTCTGGGCTGAATACGAGAGAAAGGTAGAGAGGATACGATGACGTACTGAGACATTGAGTGGGTTGATCTCCATGTCTGTACTGCAGTTCATGCCTCCGTCTCCGTCCACCTCTAGTTTAGTGATGTAGAGCAGAGAGCCGTTGTTGAACCTGTAGGGCCACTCGATGTCCAGCATGGCCTTGCTGAAGGTACTGGGACCTCTGTTGCGCAACTGGAACAGAAACAAGAGCGTTTTTAGTAACAACATGTACCAGGTAAAACAACATGTCTTCCCTGACGTCATGATGATTATAGTAGGAGAGCTGTTGAGCTAGTTTAGAGAAGTTTTCCTCAATCATTTATGGGCTGTATTGGAACACTTTGTATTTGGCAATTATTCAATCCACATACAGATAGGACATTCTATTACCCCACAGTTATCCACATACAGATAGGAAATTCTATTACCCCACAGTTATCCATATAGACAGGACATTCTATTACCCCACAGTTCTCCATATAGACAGGACATTCTATTACCCCACAGTTATCCATATAGACAGAACATTCTATTACCCCACAGTTATCCACATACAGATAGGACATTCTATTACCCCACAGTTCTCCATACTGTATAGACAGAACATTCTATTACCCCACAGTTCTCCATATAGACAGGACATTATATTACCCCACAGTTCTCCATACTGTATAGACAGGACATTCAATTACCCCACAGTTCTCCATATAGACAGGACATTCTATTACCCCACAGTTCTCCATATAGACAGAACATTATATTACCCCACAGTACTCCATATAGACAGGACATTATATTACCCCACAGTTCTCCATATAGACAGGACATTATATTACCCCACAGTTCTCCATACAGTATAGACAGGACATTATATTACCCCACAGTACTCCATATAGACAGAACATTATATTACCCCACAGTACTCCATATAGACAGAACATTCTATTACCCCACAGTTCTCCATATAGACAGAACATTATATTACCCCACAGTACTCCATATAGGCAGGACATTATATTACCCCACAGTTCTCCATATAGACAGGACATTATATTACCCCACAGTTCTCCATACAGTATAGACAGGACATTCTATTACCCCACAGTACTCCATATAGACAGAACATTATATTACCCCACAGTACTCCATATAGACAGAACATTCTATTACCCCACAGTTCTCCATAGAGACAGAACATTATATTACCCCACAGTTCTCCATAGAGACAGAACATTCTATTACCCCACAGTTCTCCATAGAGACAGAACATTCTATTACCCCACAGTTCTCCACATAGACAGGACATTATATTACCCCACAGTTCTCCACATAGACAGAACATTCTATTACCCCACAGTTCTCCACATAGACAGGACATTCTATTACCCCACAGTTCTCCACATAGACAGGACATTCTATTACCCCACAGTTCTCCATATAGACAGAACATTCTATTACCCCACAGTTCTCCATACAGTATGGACAGGACATTCTATTACCCCACAGTTCTCCATATAGACAGGACATTCTATTACCCCACAGTTCTCCATATAGACAGGACATTCTATTACCCCACAGTTCTCCATAGAGACAGATCATTCTATTACCCCACAGTTCTCCATATAGACAGAACATTCTATTACCCCACAGTTCTCCACATACAGATAGGATATTCTATTACCCCACAGTTCTCCATATAGACAGATCATTCTATTACCCCACAGTTCTCCATATAGACAGAACATTATATTACCCCACAGTTCTCCATACTGTATAGACAGGACATTCTATTACCCCACAGTTCTCCATAGAGACAGATCATTCTATTACCCCACAGTTCTCCACATAGACAGGACATTATATTACCCCACAGTTCTCCATAGAGACAGAACATTATATTACCCCACAGTTCTCCATACTGTATAGACAGGACATTCTATTACCCCACAGTTCTCCAAATAGACAGAACATTATATTACCCCACAGTTCTCCATACTGTATAGACAGGACATTCTATTACCCCACAGTTCTCCACATAGACAGGACATTCTATTACCCCACAGTTCTCCATAGAGACAGAACATTCTATTACCCCACAGTTCTCCATACAGTATAGACAGGACATTCTATTACCCCACAGTTCTCCATATAGACAGAACATTATATTACCCCACAGTACTCCATATAGACAGAACATTATATTACCCCACAGTTATCCATACTGTATAGGCAGGACATTCTATTACCCCACAGTTCTCCATATAGACAGAACATTATATTACCCCACAGTTCTCCATATAGACAGGACATTATATTACCCCACAGTTCTCCATACTGTATAGGCAGGACATTCTATTACCCCACAGTTCTCCATATAGACAGAACATTATATTACCCCACAGTTCTCCATACTGTATAGACAGAACATTCTATTACCCCACAGTTCTCCATATAGACAGAACATTCTATTACCCCACAGTTCTCCATACTGTATAGACAGAACATTCTATTACCCCACAGTTCTCCATACTGTATAGACAGGACATTCTATTACCCCCCAGTTCTCCATATAGACAGAACATTCTATTACCCCACAGTTCTCCATATAGACAGAACATTCTATTACCCCACAGTTCTCCATACTGTATAGACAGGACATTCTATTACCCCACAGTTCTCCAAATAGACAGAACATTATATTACCCCACAGTTCTCCATACTGTATAGACAGGACATTCTATTACCCCACAGTTCTCCACATAGACAGGACATTCTATTACCCCACAGTTCTCCATATAGACAGGACATTCTATTACCCCACAGTTCTCCATAGAGACAGAACATTCTATTACCCCACAGTTCTCCATATAGACAGGACATTCTATTACCCCACAGTTCTCCATATAGACAGAACATTATATTACCCCACAGTACTCCATATAGACAGAACATTATATTACCCCACAGTTCTCCATATAGACAGGACATTATATTACCCCACAGTTCTCCATATAGACAGGACATTATATTACACCACAGTTCTCCATATAGACAGGACATTATATTACCCCACAGTTATCCATACTGTATAGGCAGGACATTCTATTACCCCACAGTTCTCCATATACACAGAACATTATATTACCCCACAGTTCTCCATATAGACAGGACATTATATTACCCCACAGTTCTCCATACTGTATAGGCAGGACATTCTATTACCCCACAGTTCTCCATATAGACAGAACATTATATTACCCCACAGTTCTCCATACTGTATAGACAGAACATTCTATTACCCCACAGTTCTCCATATAGACAGAACATTCTATTACCCCACAGTTCTCCATACTGTATAGACAGAACATTCTATTACCCCACAGTTCTCCATACTGTATAGACAGGACATTCTATTACCCCCCAGTTCTCCATATAGACAGAACATTCTATTACCCCACAGTTCTCCATATAGACAGAACATTCTATTACCCCACAGTTCTCCATACTGTATAGACAGGACATTCTATTACCCCACAGTTCTCCATACTGTATAGACAGGACATTCAATTACCCCACAGTTCTCCATAGAGACAGCACATTCTATTACCCCACAGTTCTCCACATAGACAGCACATTCTATTACCCCACAGTTCTCCATATAGACAGAACATTCTATTACCCCACAGTTATCCATATAGACAGGACATTATATTACCCCACAGTTCTCCATATAGACAGAACATTCTATTACCCCACAGTTCTCCATATAGACAGAACATTCTATTACCCCACAGTTCTCCATAGAGACAGAACATTCTATTACCCCACAGTTCTCCATACTGTATAGACAGAACATTCTATTACCCCACAGTTCTCCATAGAGACAGATCATTCTATTACCCCACAGTTCTCCATATAGACAGGACATTCTATTACCCCACAGTTCTCCATATAGACAGAACATTCTATTACCCCACAGTTCTCCATAGAGACAGATCATTCTATTACCCCACAGTTCTCCATATAGACAGGACATTCTATTACCCCACAGTTCTCCAAATAGACAGAACATTCTATTACCCCACAGTTCTCCATATAGACAGATCATTCTATTACCCCACAGTTCTCCATACAGTATAGACAGGACATTCTATTACCCCACAGTTCTCCATATAGACAGGACATTCTATTACCCCACAGTTCTCCATATAGACAGAACATTATATTACCCCACAGTTCTCCAAATAGACAGAACATTATATTACCCCACAGTTCTCCATATAGACAGGACATTCTATTACCCCACAGTTCTCCACATAGACAGGACATTCTATTACCCCACAGTTCTCCATAGAGACAGAACATTCTATTACCCCACAGTTCTCCATACAGTATAGACAGGACATTCTATTACCCCACAGTTCTCCATATAGACAGGACATTCTATTACCCCACAGTTCTCCATAGAGACAGAACATTCTATTACCCCACAGTTCTCCATATAGACAGGACATTCTATTACCCCACAGTTCTCCATATAGACAGAACATTATATTACCCCACAGTACTCCATATAGACAGAACATTATATTACCCCACAGTTCTCCATATAGACAGGACATTCTATTACCCCACAGTTCTCCATATAGACAGGACATTCTATTACCCCACAGTTCTCCATATAGACAGGACATTATATTACCCCACAGTTCTCCATACTGTATAGGCAGGACATTCTATTACCCCACAGTTCTCCATATAGACAGGACATTATATTACCCCACAGTTCTCCATATAGACAGGACATTATATTACCCCACAGTTCTCCATACTGTATAGGCAGTACATTCTATTACCCCACAGTTCTCCATATAGACAGAACATTATATTACCCCACAGTTCTCCATACTGTATAGACAGAACATTATATTACCCCACAGTTCTCCATACTGTATAGGCAGTACATTCTATTACCCCACAGTTCTCCACATAGACAGGACATTATATTACCCCACAGTTCTCCACATAGACAGGACATTCTATTACCCCACAGTTCTCCACATAGACAGGACATTCTATTACCCCACAGTTCTCCATACTGTATAGACAGATCATTCTATTACCCCACAGTTCTCCATATAGACAGAACATTATATTACCCCACAGTTCTCCATATAGACAGAACATTCTATTACCCCACAGTTCTCCATACTGTATAGACAGAACATTCTATTACCCCACAGTTCTCCATACTGTATAGACAGGACATTCTATTACCCCACAGTTCTCCATACTGTATAGACAGGACATTCAATTACCCCACAGTTCTCCATAGAGACAGCACATTCTATTACCCCACAGTTCTCCACATAGACAGCACATTCTATTACCCCACAGTTCTCCACATAGACAGGACATTCTATTACCCCACAGTTCTCCATATAGACAGAACATTCTATTACCCCACAGTTATCCATATAGACAGGACATTATATTACCCCACAGTTCTCCATATAGACAGAACATTCTATTACCCCACAGTTCTCCATATAGACAGAACATTCTATTACCCCACAGTTCTCCATAGAGACAGAACATTCTATTACCCCACAGTTCTCCATACTGTATAGACAGAACATTCTATTACCCCACAGTTCTCCATAGAGACAGATCATTCTATTACCCCACAGTTCTCCATATAGACAGGACATTATATTACCCCACAGTTCTCCATACTGTATAGACAGAACATTCTATTACCCCACAGTTCTCCATATAGACAGGACATTCTATTACCCCACAGTTCTCCATATAGACAGATCATTCTATTACCCCACAGTTCTCCATATAGACAGATCATTCTATTACCCCACAGTTCTCCATATAGACAGGACATTCTATTACCCCACAGTTCTCCATATAGACAGAACATTCTATTACCCCACAGTTCTCCATAGAGACAGAACATTCTATTACCCCACAGTTCTCCATAGAGACAGAACATTATATTACCCCACAGTACTCCATATAGGCAGGACATTCTATTACCCCACAGTACTCCATATAGACAGGACATTATATTACCCCACAGTTCTCCATACTGTATAGACAGAACATTCTATTACCCCACAGTTCTCCATAGAGACAGAACATTCTATTACCCCACAGTTCTCCATAGAGACAGAACATTCTATTACCCCACAGTTCTCCATATAGACAGGACATTCTATTACCCCACAGTACTCCATATAGACAGAACATTCTATTACCCCACAGTTCTCCATAGAGACAGAACATTCTATTACCCCACAGTTCTCCATATAGACAGGACATTCTATTACCCCACAGTTCTCCATATAGACAGAACATTCTATTACCCCACAGTTCTCCATATAGACAGATCATTCTATTACCCCACAGTTCTCCATACAGTATGGACAGGACATTCTATGTCTATACAAGCAGAACACTGACCTCATAGACATGCAGTATCTGTGGGCCGATGTCGTCTCCTACGACAGGGTTCTCTTTAGGCTGCCAGTTAGCAACAGGCAGGAAGACCTGGTCTGGGGCGGACACCCTACAGCAGAGGGAGGAAGAGGAGAAGAGGGAGAAGAGGGAGGGAGGGAGAAGAGGGAGGGAGAAGAGAAGGGAGAAGAGAAAGAAGAGAAGGGAGAGGAGAACGGAGAGGAGAGAAGAAGAGAAGGGAGTTAGAGATCCACATTCTGTGGATTGGTGGTTGATGTTTGCGGTGGTTTCTAACATTTAGTTTATTGATGTTTTAAAAAAAATCACAATTAACATCCAGTAACATTATACAATTCCCAGATATAAAATAAGACATTCCCAACAGGACTGTCTTAAGAGCTGGTAGAGTTAAGATATTCCCAACATGACTGTAGAGCTGGTAGAGGTAACACATGGGTACTCTCTCTACTGAGATGGTAGAGGTAACACATTACCAACAGGACTGTAGAGGTAACACATGGGTACTGTCTCTACTGAGCTGGTAGAGGTAACACATGGGGACTGTCTCCACTGAGCTGGTAGAGGTAACACATGGGGACTGTCTCCACTGAGCTGGTAGAGGTAACACATGGGGACTGTCTCCACTGAGCTGGTAGAGGTAACACATGGGGACTGTCTCCACTGAGCTGGTAGAGGTAACACATGGGTACTGTCTCTACTGAGCTGGTAGAGGTAACACATGGGGACTGTCTCTACTGAGCTGGTAGAGGTAACACATGGGGACTGTCTCCACTGAGCTGGTAGAGGTAACACATGGGGACTGTCTCCACTGAGCTGGTAGAGGTAACACATGGGGACTGTCTCCACTGAGCTGGTAGAGGTAACACATGGGGACTGTCTCCACTGAGCTGGTAGAGGTAACACATGGGGACTGTCTCTACTTCTTACCATTTATGCCTCATTCATTCCCCAGTCTGTCTGTTTACAGAAGCAAACCAGGCTAAACTCTCCTGTGATACATCACCGGGGCCAAGTTTCCTGCCATCCAGGACCTCTATACCAGGCGGTGTCAGAAGACCCTCAAAATTGTCAAAGACTCCAGCCACCCCAGTCATAGACTGTTCTCTCTGCTATCGCACGGCAAGGGGTACCGGAGCGCCAAGTCAGGGTCCAAGATGCTTCTTAACAGCTTCTACCCACAAGCCTTAAGACTCCTGAACATCTAATCAATTGGCTACCCAGACTATTTGCATTGCCCCCCACCTCTCTTCTACGCTGCTGCTACTCTCTGTTATTATCTATGCATAGCCACTTTAATAACTCTACCTACATCTACATATTACCTTAATTACCTCAATTAACCGGTGCCCCCGCACATTGACTCTGTACAGGTACCCCCCCTTGTATATAGCCTCCACATTGACTCTGTACAGGTACCCCCTGTATATAGCCTCCACATTGACTCTGTACCGTAACACCCTGTATATAGCCTCCACATTGACTCTGTACCGTAACACCCTGTATATAGCCTCCACATTGACTCTGTACCGGTACCCCCTGTATATAGCCTCCACATTGACTCTGTACCGGTACCCCCTGTATATAGCCTCCACATTGACTCTGTACTGGTACCCCCTGTATATAGCCTCCACATTGACTCTGTACAGGTACCCCCCCTGTATATCAGCGCATGTGACAAAATAAAATGTGATTTGATAAACACTTAGTTTCTGAGGCAGAACACAAAAACAGCTGAACGTCCCTCCTAGGGTTTTGAGCCTAATTAACCAATTAACTTAACTAATTAACTGCAGTCTGCAATTGCTGTCATATTATGGTACACAATCACACGATCATCTGAATTCATATCATCAGAATATATATATTTTTTAAATTACACTTTATGGTGTTCAGTAAATAAGGTATTATGGTATTATTAAAGTATTGAAATGAGTAAATAAGGTATTATTAAGGTATTGAAATGAGTAAATAATGTATTATGGTATTATTAAAGTATTGAAATGAGTAAATAAGGTATTATTAAGGTATTGAAATGAGTGAGAAGACACATACCCTCTGATATCCACCTTGGCAAGGACAGCCAGCTTTGTGATGCTGAGGACCCGACTGCTGGTGTTGTTGAACTGGTTGGAACTGAAAGACAACATTATATTCTTCTATTATGAAAAAGACCACTGTGCACAGTACAGGTTGTTGCTATAACACACACGTCCACAAGGTGGTGCCGTTGCATATGTGTTGTAACTCGCATCCAGAATTTTAAACTGGTGCCTAAAAAAGCCTATAAAAAAAAACTCCTCCAGACAATTCCACCACGAGACTCGTGAGTTTTTAGCTAAACTATTCTGAACAATTCAACAAGGCCTTTGGTCAGCAGAATGCGTGTGTAAAGACAGTCCTGCTAAGGGACTGGCAGAGTAAACAGGAAGCTAGAGGGAGACCAAATGGTTTTCACAACAACAGGGTGCATCTACTCTGTAATTGAAATGCCACTCTGAATACAAGCAGGGAGAACACAAATACACGTCTTAGGTTCTGTCCCAAATGGCAGCCTACTTTATATAGTGCATCTCACTCACTCACTCACTCACTCACTCACTCACTCACTCACTCACTCACTCACTCACTCACTCACTAAAGCAAGTGAAGTAGATAATATACAACAGTTAAATGAACAGTAAACATTACACTCACAGAAGTTCCAAAAGATTAAATACATTTTCAAATGTCATATATATATATATATACAGTATTGTAATGATGTGCAAATGGTTAAAGTACAAAAGGGAAAATAAATCAGCATAAATATGGGTTGTATTTACAATGGTGTTTGTTCTTCACTGGTTGCCCTTTTCTTGTGGCAACAGGTCACAAATCTTGCTGCTGTGATGGCACACTGTGGTATTTCACCCAGTAGATCAAAATCGGGTTTGTTTTCAAATTCTTTGAGGGAAATATGTGTCTCTAATATGGTCATACATTTGGCAGGAACTCAGGAAGTGCAGCTCAGTTTCCACCTCATTTTTGTGGGCAGTGAGCACATAGCCTGTCTTCTCTTGCTCACTGAGTCTTTACATAGTCAAAGCTTTCCTTAAGTTTGGGTCTGTCATAGTGGTCAGGTATTCTGCTACTGTGTACTCTCTGTTTAGGGCCAAATAGCATTCTAGTTTGCTGTTCTGTTTGTTAATTCTTTCCAATGTGCCAATTAATTATCTTTTTGTTTTCTCGTGATTTGATTTGTTGCTGTCCTGGGGCTCTGTGGGGTGTGTTTGTGAACAGAGCCCCAGGACCAGCTTGCTTAGGGGACTCTTCTCCAGGTTCATCTCTCTGTAGGTGATGGCTTTGTTATGGAAGGTTTGTGAATCGCTTCCTTTTAGGTGGTTGTAGAATTTAACGGCTCTTTTCTGGATTTTGATCATTAGTGGGTATCGGCCTAATTCTGCTCTGCAAGCATTATTTGGTGTTCTACGTTGTACACAGAGGATATTTTAGCAACATTCTGCATGCAGAGTCTCAATTTTGTGTTTGTCCCATTTTGTGAATTCTTGGTTGGTGAGCGGACCCCAGACCTCACAACCATAAAGGGCAATGGGTTCTTCTCTCACTAAAAGGGCTTCTCTCTCACACTCTACAAGGGCTTCTCTCTCTCACACTCTACAAGGGCTTCTCTCTCTCTCACACTCTACAAGGGCTTCTCTCTCTCTCACACTCTACACGGGCTTCTCTCTCTTTCTCTACAAGGGATTCTCTCTCTTTCTCTACAAGGATTAGAGAAGCTCTTTAATTCTACAAGGGCTTCTCTAATTCTACAAGGGCTTCTCTCTCTCTCTACAAGGGCTTCTCACTCTTTCTCTACAAGGGCTTCTCTCTAATTCTACAAGGGCTTCTCTCTAATTCTACAAGGGCTTCTCTCTAATTGTACAAGGGCTTCTCTCTAATTCTACAAGTGCTTCTCTCTAATTCTACAAGGGCATCTCTCTCTTTCTCTACAAGGGATTCTCTCTCTTTCTCTACAAGGGCTTCTCTCTCTTTCTCTACAAGGGCTTCTCTCTAATTCTACAAGGGCTTCTCTCTCTTTCTCTACAAGGACTTCTCTCTAATTCTACAAGGGCTTCTCTCTAATTCTACAAGGGCTTCTCTCTCTCTCTACAAGGGCTTCTCTCTAATTCTACAAGGGCTTCTCTCTAATTCTACAAGGGCTTCTCTCTCTTTCTCTACAAGGGCTTCTCTCTCTTTCTCTACAAGGGCTTCTCTCTAATTCTACAAGGGCTTCTCTCTAATTCTACAAGGGCTTCTCTCTCTTTCTCTACAAGGGCTTCTTTCTCTACAAGGGCTTCTCTCTAATTCTACAAGGGCTTCTCTCTCTTTCTCTACAAGGGCTTCTTTCTCTACAAGGGCTTCTCTCTAATTCTACAAGGGCTTCTCTCTAATTCTACAAGGGCTTCTCTCTCTCTCTACAAGGGCTTCTCTCTAATTCTACAAGGGCTTCTCTCTAATTCTACAAGGGCATCTCTCTCTTTCTCTACAAGGGCTTCTCTCTCTTTCTCTACAAGGGCTTCTCTCTCTTTCTCTACAAGGGCTTCTCTCTAATTCTACAAGGGCTTCTCTCTCTTTCTCTACAAGGGCTTCTCTCTAATTCTACAAGGGCTTCTCTCTCTTTCTCTACAAGGGCTTCTCTCTAATTCTACAAGGGCTTCTCTCTAATTCTACAAGGGCTTCTCTCTCTTTCTCTACAAGGGCTTCTCTCTAATTCTACAAGGGCTTCTCTCTAATTCTACAAGGGCTTCTCTCTAATTCTACAAGGGCTTCTCTCTCTTTCTCTACTAGGGCTTCTTTCTCTACAAGGGCTTCTCTCTAATTCTACAAGGGCTTCTCTCTCTTTCTCTACAAGGGATTCTTTCTCTACAACGGCTTCTCTCTAATTCTACAAGGGCTTCTCTCTCTCTCTACAAGGGCTTCTCTCTAATTCTACAAGGGCTTCTCTCTAATTCTACAAGGGCATCTCTCTCTTTCTCTACAAGGGCTTCTCTCTCTTTCTCAACAAGGGCTTCTCTCTCTTTCTCTACAAGGGCGTCTCTCTAATTCTACAAGGGCTTCTCTCTCTTTCTCTACAAGGGCTTCTCTCTCTACAAGGGCTTCTCTCTCTCTCTACAAGGGCTTCTCTCTAATTCTACAAGGGCTTCTCTCTAATTCTACAAGGGCTTCTCTCTCTTTCTCTACAAGGGCTTCTCTCTCTTTCTCTACAAGGGCTTCTCTCTAATTCTACAAGGGCTTCTATCTAATTCTACAAGGGCTTCTCTCTAATTCTACAAGGGCTTCTCTCTCTTTCTCTATAAGGGCATCTCTCTCTTTCTCTACAAGGGCTTCTCTCTAATTCTACAAGGGCTTCTCTCTAATTCTACAAGGGCTTCTCTCTAATTCTACAAGGGCTTCTCTCTCTTTCTCTACAAGGGCTTCTCTCTAATTCTACAAGGGCTTCTCTCTAATTCTACAAGGGCTTCTCTCTAATTCTACAAGGGCTTCTCTCTCTTTCTCTACAAGGGCTTATTTCTCTACAAGGGCTTCTCTCTAATTCTACAAGGGCTTCTCTCTCTTTCTCTACAAGGGCTTCTTTCTCTACAAGGGCTTCTCTCTAATTCTACAAGGGCTTCTCTCTAATTCTACAAGGGCTTCTCTCTCTCTCTACAAGGGCTTCTCTCTAATTCTACAAGGGCTTCTCTCTAATTCTACAAGGGCATCTCTCTCTTTCTCTACAAGGGCTTCTCTCTCTTTCTCTACAAGGGCTTCTCTCTCTTTCTCTACAAGGGCTTCTCTCTCTTTCTCTACAAGGGCTTCTCTCTAATTCTACAAGGGCTTCTCTCTAATTCTACAAGGGCTTCTCTCTCTTTCTCTACAAGGGCTTCTCTCTAATTCTACAAGGGCTTCTCTCTCTTTCTCTACAAGGGCTTCTCTCTCTTTCTCTACAAGGGCTTCTCTCTCTTTCTCTACAAGGGCTTCTCTCTCTCTCTACAAGGGCTTCTCTCTCTTTCACTACAAGGGGGCACGTATTCCCTTCATGATGAGGTTATTATGGACAAAAGAGCAGGATTATTTTGTCAAACGGCAGTCAATCATCATGTACCCTAAATTAGACCCTCTATTTTTATTAGAAAGCAGCATCAAGCTCATCACCGGGCTCTTTCACCTCCCTGTGAAGTTCATCATAACGGATTTCATCTGTAGCCTGATAAACTGCATGGTTTCCCCAGGCATAGTGGGAGGACCAACACACCATGTCATAGTGGGAGGACCAACACACCAAGTCATAGTGGGAGGACCAACACACCAAGTCATAGTGGGAGGACCAACACACCAAGTCATAGCGGGAGGACCAACACACCATGTCATAGTGGGAGGACCAACACACCAAGTCATAGTGGGAGGACCAACACACCAAGTCATAGTGGGAGGACCAACACACCATGTCATAGTGGGAGGACCAACACACCAAGTCATAGTGGGAGGACCAACACACCAAGTCATAGTGGGAGGACCAACACACCAAGTCATAGTGGGAGGACCAACACACCATGTCATAGTGGGAGGACCAACACACCATGTCATAGTGGGAGGACCAACACACCATGTCATAGTGGGAGGACCAACACACCATGTCATAGTGGGAGGACCAACACACCAAGTCATAGTGGGAGGACCAACACACCATGTCATAGTGGGAGGACCAACACACCAAGTCATAGTGGGAAGACCAACACACCAAGTCATAGTGGGAGGACCAACACACCATGTCATAGTGGGAGGACCAACACACCAAGTCATAGTGGGAGGACCAACACACCATGTCATAGTGGGAGGACCAACACACCAAGTCATAGTGGGAGGACCAACACACCATGTCATAGTGGGAGGACCAACACACCAAGTCATAGTGGGAGGACCAACACACCATGTCATAGTGGGAGGACCAACACACCATGTCATAGTGGGAGGACCAACACACCATGTCATAGTGGGAGGACCAACACACCAAGTCATAGTGGGAGGACCAACACACCAAGTCATAGTGGGAGGACCAACACACCATGTCATAGTGGGAGGACCAACACACCAAGTCATAGTGGGAGGACCAACACACCATGTCATAGTGGGAGGACCAACACACCAAGTCATAGTGGGAGGACCAACACACCAAGTCATAGTGGGAGGACCAACACACCAAGTCATAGTGGGAGGACCAACACACCATGTCATAGTGGGAGGACCAACACACCATGTCATAGTGGGAGGACCAACACACCATGTCATAGTGGGAGGACCAACACACCATGTCATAGTGGGAGGACCAACACACCAAGTCATAGTGGGAGGACCAACACACCAAGTCATAGTGGGAGGACCAACACACCATGTCATAGTGGGAGGACCAACACACCATGTCATAGTGGGAGGACCAACACAACATGTCATCACATGACTCCCAATTTACTTTGATATTTTGTTTTGTTGACGTTTGGAAAGTTTACAGAAAATGTGTGTTTCCATCAGGCCTGTCATTTTTTTTTATCCGACATTACTGTAAACTTTACTAGACATCTTGGCCATGTTCTGTTATAATCTCCACCCGGCACAGCCAGAAGAGGACTGGCCACCCTACATAGCCTGGTTCATCTCCACCCGGCACAGCCAGAAGAGGACTGGCCACCCCTCATAGTCTGGTTCCTCTCTACCCTGTACAGCCAGAAGAGGACTGGCCACCCCTCATAGCCTGGTTCCTCTCTACCCGGTACAGCCAGAAGAGGACTGGCCACCCCTCAGAGCCTGGTTCCTCTCTACCCGGTACAGCCAGAAGAGGACTGGCCACCCCTCAGAGCCTGGTTCCTCTCTACCCGGTACAGCCAGAAGAGGACTGGCCACCCCACATAACCTGGTTCCTCTCTACCCGGTACAGCCAGAAGAGGACTGGCCACCCCTCAGAGCCTGGTTCCTCTCTACCCGGTACAGCCAGAAGAGGACTGGCCACCCCACATAGCCTGGTTCCTCTCTAGGTTTCTTCCTAGGTTCTGGCTTTTCTAGGGAGTTTTTTCCTAGCCACCGTGCTTCTACACCTGCATTGCTTGCTGTTTGGGGTTTTAGGCTGGGTTTCTGTACAGCACTTTGAGACATCAGCTGATGTACGAAGGGCTTCATAAATACATTTGAAATAAATAACAACAGGAAAACTGCTGATGCGTAGCAACGTTTACAAAATTGCTACTTTAATATGGTACTATTCTAACTCTTAACAGTGAGTTGAGACCCTGATTGTAGTTCCTAAAAAATAGAGAGTTTCTCATATGTGGCTACGACCCTGATTACCTCTTTATCTGCAGGTCAAACTCCACAGACGTGTCCTGCTCTGAGAGCTGGTGGACGCTGAAACGTAGACCGGCCAGCACCTGAACACACCACAACATCAGGATCACTGTGAGTCACTCTGATCAGAGGCACATTTATTCACAAAGTACACTCACGTGTACCAGTAACCCTCTGTCAACACCCCGACATAGAAATAGAATACCTAGAACAGGAATCCCCCCCCCCCCTCCCTCATTCAGGTCAACAGGACTGTCACCATCTGCATGCTCCATCCACTCACTTTAGTTCCTCCTTTCATGGGGTTCCCCAGGTCACACACCACCACCCTGGTCTGATTCTCTATCTTGTAGGCGCAGGACAATCTAGACAGAGTCTGGAAAAGGGGACAAATAAATATGTATTTTCTAAGCTTTTACTGCTGTTTCCGTCCATCATAACATCACGGCTGTATTGTCATTGGACAAACAAACATGTCTCATTAGTATTTTAGCATCAGGATTCCTTCAGAGAACCATTTCTAGTGGATAATGTCTACGGGGCGACAGCGTAGCCTAGTGGTTAGAGTGTAGAGGTGGCAGGTAGCCTAGTGGTTAGAGTGTAGAGGTGGCAGCGTAGCCTAGTGGTTAGAG
The DNA here is from genome assembly GCF_045791955.1 of Oncorhynchus clarkii lewisi. Lineage (NCBI taxonomy): Eukaryota > Metazoa > Chordata > Actinopteri > Salmoniformes > Salmonidae > Oncorhynchus > Oncorhynchus clarkii. The sequence goes on from NW_027261115.1 coordinate 138,961, forward strand.
TGTAGAGGTGGCAGGTAGCCTAGTGGTTAGAGTGTAGAGGTGGCAGCGTAGCCTAGTGGTTAGAGTGTATGGGGTGGCAGCGTAGCCTAGTGGTTAGAGTGTAGAGGTGGCAGCATAGCCTAGTGGTTAGAGTGTAGAGGTGGCAGCGTAACCTAGTGGTTAGAGTGTAGAGGTGGCAGCATAGCCTAGTGGTTAGAGTGTAGAGGCGGCAGCGTAACCTAGTGGTTAGAGTGTAGAGGTGGCAGGTAGCCTAGTGGTTAGAGTGTAGGGGCGGCAGCGTAGCCTAGTGGTTAGAGTGTGGGGGTGGCAGCGTAGCCTAGTGGTTAGAGTGTAGAGGTGGCAGCGTAGCCTAGTGGTTAGAGTGTAGGGGCGGCAGCGTAGCCTAGTGGTTAGAGTGTAGGGGTGGCAGCGTAGCCTAGTGGTTAGAGTGTAGAGGTGGCAGCGTAGCCTAGTGGTTAGAGTGTAGAGGTGGCAGCGTAGCCTAGTGGTTAGAGTGTAGAGGTGGCAGCGTAGCCTAGTGGTTAGAGTGTAGAGGTGGCAGCGTAGCCTAGTGGTTAGAGTGTAGAGGTGGCAGCGTAGCCTAGTGGTTAGAGTGTAGAGGTGGCAGCGTAGCCTAGTGGTTAGTGTAGAGGCGGCAGCGTAGCCTAGTGGTTAGAATGTAGAGGCGGCAGCGTAGCCTAGTGGTTAGAGTGTAGAGGCGGCAGCATAGCCTAGTGGTTAGAGTGTATGGGGTGGCAGCGTAGCCTAGTGGTTAGAGTGTAGAGGCGGCAGCATAGCCTAGTGGTTAGAGTGTATGGGGTGGCAGCGTAGCCTAGTGGTTAGAGTGTAGAGGTGGCAGCGTAGCCTAGTGGTTAGAGTGAAGAGGAGGCAGGGTAGCCTAGTGGTTAGAGTGTAGAGGTGGCAGCGTAGCCTAGTGGTTAGAGTGTTGGACTAGTAACCGAAAGGTTGCAAGATCAAATCCCCCGAGCTGACAAGGTAAAAAATCTGTCGTTCTGCCCCTGAACAAGGCAGAATGAGGGGGAATGTATACCTCACTGTTGGATACAACCTACCCATACCATCACCATCACAGTTCATTAGAGGAGTTTATACCTCACTGTTGGGTACAACCTACCCATACCATCACCATTACAGTTCATTAGAGGAGTTTATACCTCACTGTTGGGTACAACCTACCCATACCATCACCATCACAGTTCATTAGGGGAGTGTATACCTCACTGTTGCGTACGACCCCGGTGAAGTCAGCCTGGGGAGGAATGAAGACATGTAGCTCTGCCTCGTACGCCCCTTCTCCTCGGTTCTCCGCGGTCACCTCCAGGGTCAAGGGGTTATCGTCTCCTATGTAGATCTCCTTCTGGTCACTTGTGGTAAAAAAATAAAAAATAAGACAATTCATGGAAAAAGATCTAGACTCAGTTTGAACAACATCACTGTGGGAAACAAGAACCACACTGTTCTGGCGATGATACGTTCTCTGAAACTAGGCCAGCACAGCTGGGCTTGGCTAGCTATGTTAGTCCTCATAGCCTTATATACTGAAGGAGGAGGACCACTCACCTCACTACAGACAGCTTGAGGTCTGGCTTGCAGATGTTGTCATCTCCACAGTCCAGTAGGATATGGGCCTGAAAAATATTGTCCCAAGTAGACAGTTTGTTTACCCCAAAAAAACTTTACCCATCCCTCACCACTCAATCAGAGGAGGCTCCAACAGAGGAGGAAGGGGAGGACCATCCTCCTCAGTGGATTTCATCAAAATAGAGAAACATTTAAAAAGTTATCCTTTTTAGATAAAACTATACTAAATATATTCACATCACCAAATAACTGATTTAAAACACACCGTTTTGTAATGCAAGTCTACAGTAGCCTCAACAGGACTCTGTAGGGTAGCACCATGGTGTAGCCGGAGGACAGCTAGCTTCTGTCCTCCTCTGGGTACATTGACTTCAATACAAAACCTAGGAGGCTCGTGTTTTCACACCCCCTTCCATAGACTTACACAGTAATTATGACAACTTCCGGAGGACGTCCTCCAACCTTGTAGCATGAACTAACATGTAGTCCACCCAAACAAAGGATCAGAGAATTAATCTAGTACTGAAAGCAGAAGCTACAGCTAGCACTGCAGTGTATAAAATGTGGTGAGTAGTTGAATCAAAGTGAGAGAAAGACAATAGTTGAAGTTAAACAAAAAAATGTAAACAAAATTAAGGAGATTCAGCAGAAAGAGAGAGAGCTATATTTCATTGTATTTTTCTTCTTAGTTTACCTTTCACTTCCTTAGCTAATGCAGCTAATTTAGCCTATTCAACAACCTGACTCAAACAGAGAGGAATGCTATTGACGTTAGCTAGCTAGCCGTCTAAGGCTATCCAACACAGGAAATCTTCTAAGTCAAGGTAAGCTTTTGGTTTTATTAATTTATTGCCACCGGCACCAGCCGATGTAACTGCTAAACTGCTTGTTGTACACTGTACTGAGTAATTGAACACACAGATTGGATTGTGGGTTTTACTAACACGTTAGTTCTAGCTTGTTGACTATAACGTAGGCTGTGTAAAGGTTAGCGGTTATGGTATGAAGGTTTGGCTTAGAGGGGTGTTTGCGCCTGGTCACAGACAGCTGTTGTGTTGTACACTAAAGTCCACAAGCGAAGGGAAAAGGTGAGAGGAGGAGAGAGCGAAGACGCGAGAAGGAATTCTACAACGAACAAAGTGACGACGCTGTGTGTGGCTGCTGTGAAAGCGAACTGTGCGTGCGGATGATCAGGGGTGTATTCATCCCGACGATTCTGCTGCGAAAATGTTTCTTTAAAAAACGGAAGCAAACGGAACAGAACGGGGAGGGACCTAGCTAAATTTGTCCAATAGGAACGCTTGATTTAGTTGCAAAATGGAAAGGTTTGCAACGGTTTGGACTAATGCCCCAAATCATCTAGATGGTGCGAGGCGGTATTGAATGTGTAACTGTTTGTCACCCTGAGGACTCCAGTTTGTCTCTCGATATGTGCACCTACGTTATAAACTTTCATTCGTAGGCTGGTTTGTAGAAAGCCCATGATGGGTATAGGAAACATTCCACTATCATGTAGTATCCTAAACCTATCACTGTTACATTGATCTGGGTGAATATGAATGACAGTAACCTAAACCTGTCACATTGATCTGGGTGAATATGAATGACAGTAACCTAAACCTGTCACTGTTACATTGAACTGGGTGAATATGAATGACAGTCATCCAATACGCTGTAACAGAAACAAGGCTGATCTTGAAGGGCACCGACCTCCACTGAACTCAACATGCTACTCTACACCTGATCACAACAGTTCGTGTGCATCCTAAATGGTACTCTATTCACTACATAGTGCACTACTTTAGACCAGGACTCATAGGGATCTGATTAAAAGTAGTGCACTATATAGGGTGCCATTTGGGACGAAGCCTTAGGTAAAGAGGTACCTGTTTGGAGATGTTGGTGGGCGTAGACTGGTCCAGGATAGGCAGTAGGCCGGTCTTATCTGCTGCCTGCTGGTAGTCCAGACTAAACTCCATGAACACAGAGATGGGAGTGATCTTATCCCGGAACTCAGAATCATCCTACGGAACAGAGGGTAGTGGTTTAGTAACTAGTCATCCTACAGAGGGTTGTGGTTTAGTAACTAGAGTCATCCTACAGAGGGTTGTGGTTTAGTAACTAGTCATCCTACAGAGGGTTGTGGTTTAGTAACTAGTCATCCTACAGAGGGTTGTGGTTTAGTACCTACAGTGCCTTGCAAAAGTATTCGGCCCCCTTGAACTTTGCGACCTTTTGCCACATTTCAGGCTTCAAACATAAAGATATAAAACTGTATTTTTTGTGAAGAATCAACAACAAGTGGGACACAATCATGAAGTGGAACGACATTTATTGGATATTTCAAACTTTTTTAACAAATCAAAAACTGAAAAATTGGGCGTGCAAAATTATTCAGCCCCTTTACTTTCAGTGCAGCAAACGCTCTCCAGAAGTTCAGTTAGGATCTCTGAATGATCCAATGTTGACCTAAATGACTAATGATGATAAATACAATCCACCTGTGTGTAATCAAGTCTCCGTATAAATGCACCTGCACTGTGATCGTCTCAGAGGTCCGTTAAAAGCGCAGAGAGCATCATGAAGAACAAGGAACACACCAGGCAGGTCCGAGATACTGTTGTGAAGAAGTTTAAAGCCGGATTTGGATACAAAAAGATTTCCCAAGCTTTAAACATTCCAAGGAGCACTGTGCAAGCGATAATATTGAAATGGAAGGAGTATCAGACCACTGCAAATCTACCAAGACCTGGCCGTCCCTCTAAACTTTCAGCTCATACAAGGAGAAGACTGATCAGAGATGCAGCCAAGAGGCCCATGATCACTCTGGATGAACTGCAGAGATCTACAGCTGAGGTGGGAGACTCTGTCCATAGGACAACAATCAGTCGTATATTGCACAAACCTGGCCTTTATGGAAGAGTGGCAAGAAGAAAGCCATTTCTTAAAGATATCCATAAAAAGTGTTGTTAAAAGTTTGCCACAAGCCACCTGGGAGACACACCAAACATGTGGAAGAAGGTGCTCTGGTCAGATGAAACCAAAATTTAACTTTTTGGCAACAATGCAAAACTTTATGTTTGGCGTAAAAGCAACACAGCTGAACACACCATCCCCACTGTCAAACATGGTGGTGGCAGCATCATGGTTTGGGCCTGCTTTTCTTCAGCAGGGACAGGGAAGATGGTTAAAATTGATGGGAAGATGGATGGAGCCAAATACAGGACCATTCTGGAAGAAAACCTGATGGAGTCTGCAAAAGACCTGAGACTGGGACGGAGATTTGTCTTCCAACAAGACAATGATCCAAAACATAAAGCAAAATCTACAATGGAATGGTTCAAAAATAAACATATCCAGGTGTTAGAATGGCCAAGTCAAAGTCCAGACTTGAATCCAATCGAGAATCTGTGGAAAGAACTGAAAACTGCTGTTCACAAATGCTCTCCATCCAACCTCACTGAGCTCGAGCTGTTTTGCAAGGAGGAATGGGAAAAAATGTCAGTCTCTCGATGTGCAAAACTGATAGAGACATACCCCAAGCGACTTACAGCTGCAAAAGGTGGCGCTACAAAGTATAACCTTAAGGGGGCTGAATAATTTTGCACGCCCAATTTTTCAGTTTTTGATTTGTTAAAAAAGTTTGAAATATCCAATAAATGTCGTTCCACTTCATGATTGTGTCCCACTTGTTGTTGATTCTTCACAAAAAATACAGTTTTATATCTTTATGTTTGAAGCCTGAAATGTGGCAAAAGGTCGCAAAGTTCAAGGGGGCCGAATACTTTCGCAAGGCACTGTAGTCATCCTACAGAGGGTTGTGGTTTAGTAACTAGTCATCCTACAGAGGGTTGTGGTTAAGTAACTAGTCATCCTACAGAGGGTTGTGGTTTAGTAACTAGAGTCATCCTACAGAGGGTTGTGGTTTAGTAACTAGTCGTCATCCTACAGAGGGTTGTGGTTTAGTAACTAGTCATCCTACAGAGGGTTGTGGTTTAGTAACTAGTCGTCATCCTACAGAGGGTTGTGGTTTAGTAACTAGTCGTCATCCTACAGAGGGTTGTGGTTTAGTAACTAGAGTCATCCTACAGAAGGTTGTGGTTTAGTAACTAGAGTCATCCTACAGAGGGTTGTGGTTTAGTAACTAGAGTCATCCTACAAAGGGTTGTGGTTTAGTAACTAGTCATCCTACAGAGGGTAGTGGTTTAGTAACTAGTCATCCTACAGAGGGTTGTGGTTTAGTAACTAGAGTCATCCTACAGAGGGTTGTGGTTTAGTACCTAGAGTCATCCTACAGAGGGTTGTGGTTTAGTAACTAGAGTCATCCTACAGAGGGTTGTGGTTTAGTAACTAGAGTCATCCTACAGAGGGTTGAGGTTTAGTAACTAGTCATCCTACAGAGGGTTGTGGTTTAGTAACTAGAGTCATCCTACAGAGGGTTGTGGTTTAGTAACTAGTCATCCTACAGAGGGTAGTGGTTTAGTAACTAGTCATCCTACAGAGGGTTGTGGTTTAGTAACTAGAGTCATCCTACAGAGGGTAGTGGTTTAGTAACTAGTCATCCTACAGAGGGTTGTGGTTTAGTAACTAGAGTCATCCTACAGAGGGTTGTGGTTTAGTAACTAGTCATCCTACAGAGGGTTGTGGTTTAGTAACTAGAGTCATCCTACAGAGGGTTGTGGTTTAGTAACTAGCATACAGAATCTGCATACAGAATCAATGCCTAAAGTTTACAAGATGAAACTGTCTCCTAATCCCAAACCAATTCCTAGCCCCTACACACTTCTGGAGATCTGAAAAAAATGATTAGAAGGGTATACTGTTTCCACCAGTCCTATCCTCTCAGATCATATGAGGGGGGTCTTGTTAAGGGATGGTCCATTTCCTTTGGACAACTCACTATGAGAAAGGCTTCTTGCTCCTCGCAGGCTGGTCCTCGGCCGTTGCTGACCGTCATGTTCTTGGTGTACCGGGAGGTCTTGCCGTGAAGGAACAGAACTCTCTTTGTCGCCCCCTTGTGTTTGTGTTTGTCCAACACCAGGTCAACCTGGAACTCTGACAAGGACACAGACTGACTGACAATGAGGCCGTGACTAACTAGCTAACAGTCACTGAGCGATAGCTCTAACGGTCACTGAGCGATAGTTCTAACCGTCACTGAGCGATAGTTCTAACCGTCACTGAGCGATAGTTCTAACCGTCACTAAGCGATAGTTCTAACCGTCACTGAGCGATAGTTCTAACCGTCACTGAGCGATAGTTCTAACCGTCACTGAGCGATAGTTCTAACGGTCACTGAGCGATAGTTCTAACCGTCACTGAGCGATAGTTCTAACCGTCACTGAGCGATATTTCTAACCGTCACTGAGCGATAGTTCTAACCGTCACTGAGCGATAGTTCTAACCGTCACTGAGCGATAGTTCTAACCGTCACTGAGCGATAGCTCTAACCGTCACTGAGCGATAGTTCTAACAGTCACTGAGCGATAGTTCTAACCGTCACTGAGCGATAGTTCTAACCGTCACTGAGCGATAGTTCTAACCGTCACTGAGCGATAGTTCTAACCGTCACTGAGCGATAGTTCTAACCGTCACTGAGCGATAGTTCTAACCGTCACTGAGCGATAGTTCTAACCGCCACTGAGCGATAGTTCTAACCGTCACTGAGCGATAGTTCTAACCGTCACTGAGCGATAGCTCTAACAGTCACTGAGCGATAGTTCTAACTGTCACTGAGCGATAGTTCTAACAGTCACTGAGCGATAGCTCTAACCGTCACTGAGCGATAGCTCTAACCGTCACTGAGCGATAGTTCTAACCGTCACTGAGCGATAGTTCTAACCGTCACTGAGCGATAGTTCTAACCGTCACTGAGCGATAGTTCTAACCGTCACTGAGCGATAGCTCTAACCGTCACTGAGCGATAGTTCTAACGGTCACTGAGCGTTAGTTCTAACCGTCACTGAGCGATAGTTCTAACCGTCACTGAGCGATAGCTCTAACCGTCACTGAGCGATAGCTCTAACCGTCACTGAGCGATAGCTCTAACCGTCACTGAGCGATAGTTCTAACCGTCACTGAGCGATAGTTCTAACCGTCACTGAGCGATAGTTCTAACCGTCACTGAGCGATAGTTCTAACCGTCACTGAGCGATAGTTCTAACCGTCACTGAGCGATAGTTCTAACCGTCACTGAGCGATAGTTCTAACCGTCACTGAGCGATAGCTCTAACCGTCACTGAGCGATAGTTCTAACCGTCACTGAGCGATAGCTCTAACCGTCACTGAGCGATAGCTCTAACCGTCACTGAGCGATATTTCTAACCGTCACTGAGCGATAGTTCTAACCGTCACTGAGCGATAGTTCTAACCGTCACTGAGCGATAGTTCTAACCGTCACTGAGCGATAGCTCTAACCGTCACTGAGCGATAGTTCTAACAGTCACTGAGCGATAGTTCTAACAGTCACTGAGCGATAGTTCTAACCGTCACTGAGCGATAGTTCTAACCGTCACTGAGCGATAGTTCTAACCGTCACTGAGCGATAGTTCTAACCGTCACTGAGCGATAGTTCTAACCGTCACTGAGCGATAGTTCTAACCGTCACTGAGCGATAGTTCTAACCGCCACTGAGCGATAGTTCTAACCGTCACTGAGCGATAGTTCTAACCGTCACTGAGCGATAGCTCTAACAGTCACTGAGCGATAGTTCTAACTGTCACTGAGCGATAGTTCTAACAGTCACTGAGCGATAGCTCTAACCGTCACTGAGCGATAGCTCTAACCGTCACTGAGCGATAGTTCTAACCGTCACTGAGCGATAGTTCTAACCGTCACTGAGCGATAGTTCTAACCGTCACTGAGCGATAGTTCTAACCGTCACTGAGCGATAGCTCTAACCGTCACTGAGCGTTAGTTCTAACCGTCACTGAGCGATAGCTCTAACCGTCACTGAGCGATAGCTCTAACCGTCACTGAGCGATAGCTCTAACCGTCACTGAGCGATAGCTCTAACCGTCACTGAGCGATAGTTCTAACCGTCACTGAGCGATAGTTCTAACCGTCACTGAGCGATAGTTCTAACCGTCACTGAGCGATAGTTCTAACCGTCACTGAGCGATAGTTCTAACCGTCACTGAGCGATAGTTCTAACCGTCACTGAGCGATAGTTCTAACCGTCACTGAGCGATAGCTCTAACCGTCACTGAGCGATAGTTCTAACCGTCACTGAGCGATAGCTCTAACCGTCACTGAGCGATAGTTCTAACCGTCACTGAGCGATATTTCTAACCGTCACTGAGCGATAGTTCTAACCGTCACTGAGCGATAGTTCTAACCGTCACTGAGCGATAGTTCTAACCGTCACTGAGCGATAGCTCTAACCGTCACTGAGCGATAGTTCTAACAGTCACTGAGCGATAGTTCTAACCGTCACTGAGCGATAGTTCTAACCGTCACTGAGCGATAGTTCTAACCGTCACTGAGCGATAGTTCTAACCGTCACTGAGCGATAGTTCTAACCGTCACTGAGCGATAGTTCTAACCGTCACTGAGCGATAGTTCTAACCGCCACTGAGCGATAGTTCTAACCGTCACTGAGCGATAGTTCTAACCGTCACTGAGCGATAGCTCTAACAGTCACTGAGCGATAGTTCTAACTGTCACTGAGCGATAGTTCTAACAGTCACTGAGCGATAGCTCTAACCGTCACTGAGCGATAGCTCTAACCGTCACTGAGCGATAGTTCTAACCGTCACTGAGCGATAGTTCTAACCGTCACTGAGCGATAGTTCTAACCGTCACTGAGCGATAGTTCTAACCGTCACTGAGCGATAGCTCTAACCGTCACTGAGCGATAGTTCTAACGGTCACTGAGCGTTAGTTCTAACCGTCACTGAGCGATAGTTCTAACCGTCACTGAGCGATAGCTCTAACCGTCACTGAGCGATAGCTCTAACCGTCACTGAGCGATAGCTCTAACCGTCACTGAGCGATAGTTCTAACCGTCACTGAGCGATAGTTCTAACCGTCACTGAGCGATAGTTCTAACCGTCACTGAGCGATAGTTCTAACCGTCACTGAGCGATAGTTCTAACCGTCACTGAGCGATAGTTCTAACCGTCACTGAGCGATAGTTCTAACCGTCACTGAGCGATAGCTCTAACCGTCACTGAGCGATAGTTCTAACCGTCACTGAGCGATAGCTCTAACCGTCACTGAGCGATAGTTCTAACGGTCACTGAGCGTTAGTTCTAACCGTCACTGAGCGATAGTTCTGACAGTAGTGGCATCGGTTGTGATATGAGCAAAGCTTTCAGGGGGAAATCACTCATTTCCAAAAAGACACACATCATGTCCAGATAAAACAGACGTTTGGCACAGAGTTTTACATCTCCAATTTAGACCAGCAGTAGGTTCCTTATCGAGAACTCTCCTTTTTCTGACCACAAAAAACACAGCTATTTGATCCTCTTGCTTCGTACAGTAGCTATGAGAACAATAAGACGTTTCTGGTTTCCTGCAACAGTAGCTAATAGAATAGACGGTTCTGGTTTCCTGCAACACTACCCATTTGATGGGAGTCGGGGGGACATGAGCAGTGAAGTTCAAAGGCCTCTCGAGAAATAATGAATTGGGAGCGTCGTCTGTGGTCTCCCATGCAGCGCTGGGTCCTACTCATTAGAAAAAATAAAAAAAACTCAACTGAAACAGGAATGGGGCTATCTGAACTTGTCCAATAAGAAATGTATGTTTTCATTTCTGTTGCAAAACGTTTTGCTACAGTGTGCCCTAATGAACACGGCCCAGAGTCTGGGAGCCATTACACACACAGAGACAAAGACAGACAGACCGAGCGCGTTGCCATGAAACTGATGCAAAGCCAGATGGAGGCTTTTAAAAACCTTACACCACACAGCAGGCTGTCCTACTGGGAACGGAGCTGAGCTCACACTTACTTGCCTGAAGCTGTACTCTTAACAGGCTGGGTAACAGACTTAGTCCAGCCAGACAGGATGTCTTTATACAGAGACAAGAGGTGAGCCGTGGTTCTGTTGCCACGGTGATGCGTCCCAAATGGCACCCTATTCCCTTTATAGTGCACTACTTTTAACCAGGGTCCATAGGGCTCAGGTCAAAAGGTAGTGCACTATGTAGGGAATTAGGGTGGCATTTGGGATGCAACACAGTTTCAGAGAAATAGAGAGGAGAGACGGATAGCTGCGTTTTTTGTGACCGTAAAGGAGAGTTCTCTGTAAGTACAGCTGGTGGACACGGGAGAGACAGGGAAACGCTGTCAGGTAACAACTTTGTCTAGAGTAGCGTTTGTTGCGTAGCAGAGAGCCCCCGTAGGGATCCAATGTAGTGTAAAGAAGTAGATGTCCTTCAGATACTCACTCAGTGAGGCTGGGGCGCTTCTCCCACTCGCCTTCACACAGTACTTCACTTTGAAACTGAGGGGAGACACAATAAATATCGCCATGTGCTTACATCTCGTAGACACAACTAGTGTTCTCTGCGGGCCACAGTGTTCTCTACGGGCCACAGAGTTCTCTACGGGCCACAGAGTTCTCTACGGGCCACAGTGTTCTCTACGGGCCACAGTGTTCTCTACGGGCCACAGTGTTCTCTACGGGCCACAGTGTTCTCTACGGGCCACAGTGTTCTCTACGGGCCACAGTGTTCTCTACGGGCCACAGTGTTCTCTACGGGCCACAGTGTTCTCTACGGGCCACATAGTTCTCTACGGGCCACATAGTTCTCTACGGGCCACAGAAATCTCTACGGGCCACAGAGTTCTCCTTAAGCCATAGTGTTCTCTACGGGCCACAGAGTTCTCTACGGGCCAGGGTGTTCTCTACGGGCCAGGGTGTTCTCTACGGTTCTCAAGACAAGCATACAGCACCACATGGTAGATACTGGCTAAACATGTTGCATGGTCTTATGTCAGCTCTGTTTGTCTGTACAGTTTAAACATGACGTTACCAGACAGGAAGTCTGTCTGTACAGTTTAAACATGAGGTTACCAGACAGGAAGTCTGTATGTACAGTTTAAACATGAGGTTACCAGACAGGAAGTCTGTCTGTACAGTTTAAACATGAGGTTACCAGACAGGAAGTTTGTGTGTGTTACAAACACGCAGTCAGCACAAAGGGAGAACAAGAGTATGCCATATTAACATATAGTTCTTCTCAAACAAAGGCTTGCAAGTGTAACTTGCTAATACACTGTGTGGACGACCACTGTAGTCAATGAAGACCCCCCCCGAGCCCATTTCCATTACATTTTGGCTCTTCAATGCCATCCCTGACATGAACCAATGCATCGCACAGAGACATTAATATTTTCTGTCATAAGAAAGTGAAAATCTGTGTGTCACGCACCAGGACACTGGTGTGTCATGGTCAAGCAGTTTGCAGTTCCTATCCTGTGGGTTGAGGATCTGAGGGCTGATGTCCAGGGTGGCGTTAACACTGATGACCGGCCGGGCCCTGGGGATCAAAGGTCAGAGGTCAGACCATAAACAACAGCGGTGAGCACAGCGCGACCTCCGACAAAAGGAAAGCGCCCATGAACCCTGCGGTTATAGCGCACTGTGTGTAAGGAATAGGGTGTGGGGAAGTCTGAAGCTATGATCTAACAAGCTAGACTGTTAGCCCGAAGCTATATCCACTGTGTCCCCTCTGTCCCCTGTCCCCCAAATTGGCACCCTATTCCCTTTATAGTGCACTACTTTAGACCAGGGTCCATAGGGCTCAGGGAATAGGGTGCAATTTGGGACACATGTTTAGACTAAGGTCGAAAGGTGCTGCTGTCTTCTTTCCTTTTTTATGGAAGACTTCTAAAAGCCCAGGGGGAGATCTATCCTGACAGACAGCTCACAGGGGGAGATCTATCCTGACAGACAGCTCACAGGGGGAGATCTATCCTGACAGACAGCTCACAGGGGGAGATCTATCCTGACAGACAGCTCACAGGGGGAGATCTATCCTGACAGACAGCTCACAGGGGGAGATCTATCCTGACAGACAGCTCACAGGGGGAGATCTATCCTGACAGACAGCTCACAGGGGGAGATCTATCCTGACAGACAGCTCACAGGGGGAGATCTATCCTGACAGACAGCTCACAGGGGGAGATCTATCCTGACAGACAGCTCACAGGGGGAGATCTATCCTGACAGACAGCTCACAGGGGGAGATCTATCCTGACAGACAGCCAGCCAGCTCACAGGGGGAGATCTATCCTGACAGACAGCCAGCCAGCTCACAGGGGGAGATCTATCCTGACAGCCAGCCAGCCAGCTCACAAGGGGAGATCTATCCTGACAGACAGCTCACAGGGGGAGATCTATCCTGACAGACAGCTCACAGGGGGAGATCTATCCTGACAGACAGCTCACAGGGGGAGATCTATCCTGACAGACAGCTCACAGGGGGAGATCTATCCTGACAGACAGCTCACAGGGGGAGATCTATCCTGACAGACAGCTCACAGGGGGAGATCTATCCTGACAGACAGCTCACAGGGGGAGATCTATCCTGACAGACAGCTCACAGGGGGAGATCTATCCTGACAGACAGCCAGCCAGCTCACAGGGGGAGATCTATCCTGACAGACAGCCAGCCAGCTCACAGGGGGAGATCTATCCTGACAGCCAGCCAGCCAGCTCACAAGGGGAGATCTATCCTGACAGCCAGCCAGCCCACAGGGGGAGATCTATCCTGAAAGCCAGCCAGCCCACAGGGGGAGATCTATCCTGACAGCCAGCCAATTCACAGGGGGAGATCTATCCTGACAGCCAGCTCACAGGGGGAGATCTATCCTGACAGCCAGCCAACTCACAGGGGGAGATCTATCCTGACAGCCAGCCAACTCACAGGGGGAGATCTATCCTGACAGCCAGCCAGCCAGCTCACAGGGGGAGATCTATCCTGACAGACAGCCAGCTCACAGGGTGAGATCTATCCTGACAGACAGCCAGCTCACAGGGGGAGATCTATCCTGACAGCCAGCTCACAGGGTGAGATCTATCCTGACAGCCAGCCAGCTCACAGGGTGAGATCTATCCTGACAGCCAGCCAGCTCACAGGGTGAGATCTATCCTGACAGCCAGCCAGCTCACAGGGGGAGATCTATCCTGACAGCCAGCCAGCTCACAGGGTGAGATCTATCCTGACAGCCAGCCAGCTCACAGGGTGAGATCTATCCTGACAGCCAGCCAGCTCACAGGGTGAGATCTATCCTGACAGCCAGCCAGCTCACAGGGTGAGATCTATCCTGACAGCCAGCCAGCTCACAGGGTGAGATCTATCCTGACAGCCAGCCAGCTCACAGGGTGAGATCTATCCTGACAGCCAGCCAGCTCACAGGGTGAGATCTATCCTGACAGCCAGCCAGCTCACAGGGTGAGATCTATCCTGACAGCCAGCCAGCTCACAGGGTGAGATCTATCCTGACAGCCAGCCAGCTCACAGGGTGAGATCTATCCTGACAGACAGCCAGCTCACAGGGTGAGATCTATCCTGACAGACAGCCAGCTCACAGGGTGAGATCTATCCTGACAGACAGCCAGCTCACAGGGGGAGATCTATCCTGACAGCCAGCTCACAGGGTGAGATCTATCCTGACAGCCAGCCAGCTCACAGGGTGAGATCTATCCTGACAGCCAGCCAGCTCACAGGGTGAGATCTATCCTGACAGACAGCCAGCTCACAGGGTGAGATCTATCCTGACAGACAGCCAGCTCACAGGGTGAGATCTATCCTGACAGACAGCCAGCTCACAGGGGGAGATCTATCCTGACAGCCAGCTCACAGGGGGAGATCTATCCTGACAGCCAGCTCACAGGGGGAGATCTATCCTGACAGCCAGCCAACAAACTCACAGGGGGAGATCTATCCTGACAGCCAACTCACAGAGGGAGATCTATCCTGACAGACAACCAGCCAGCCAGCCAACTCACAGGGGGAGATCTATCCTGACAGGATCAATTCAACATTGCATACAGAGTATGCAACACGTGGGTTACTTTAGATTAATTTAAACCACGTGGGTTACTTTAGATTCATATAAACCACGTGGGTTACTTTAGATTCATATAAACCACGTGGGTTACTTTAGATTCATATAAACCACGTGGGTTACTTTAGATTCATACACAGTGGGGCAAAAAAGTATTTAGTCAGCCACCAATTGTGCAAGTTCTCCAACTTAAAAAGATGAGAGAGGCCTGTAATTTTCATCATAGGTACACTTCAACTATGACAGACAAAATGAGAAAAAAAATCCAGAAAATCACATTGTAGGATTTTTAATGAATTTATTTGCAAATTATGGTGTAAAATAAGTACTTGGTCAATAACAAAAGTTTATCTCAATACAAGGACAGAGGTCAAACGTTTTCTGTAAGTCTTCACAAGGTTTTCACACACTGTTGCTGGTATTTTGGCCCATTCCTCCATGCAGATCTCCTCTAGAGCAGTGATGTTTTGGGGCTTTTTGCTAGGCAACATGAACTTTCAACTCCCTCCAAAGATGTTCTATGGGGTTCAGATCTCGAGACTGGCTAGGCCACTCCAGGACCTTGAAATGCTTCTTACGAAGCCACTCCTTCGTTGCCCGGGCGGTGTGTTTGGGATCATTGTCATGCTGAAAGACCCAGCCACGTTTCATCTTCAATGCCCTTGCTGATGGAAGGAGGTTTTCACTCAAAATCTCACGATACATGGTCCCATTCATTCTTTCCTTTACACGGATCAGTCGTCCTGGTCCCTTTGCAGAAAAACAGCCCCAAAGCATGATGTTTCCACCCCCATGCTTCACAGTAGGTATGGTGTTCTTTGGATGCAACTCAGCATTCTTTGTCCTCCAAACACAACGAGTTGAGTTTTTACCAAAAAGTTCTATTTTGGTTTCATCTGACCATATGACATTCTCCCAATCTTCTTCTGGATCATCCAAATGCTCTCTAGCAAACTTCAGACGAGCCTGGACATGTACTGGCTTAAGCAGGGGGACACGTCTGGTACTGCAGGATTTGAGTCCCTGGCGGCGTAGTGTGTTACTGATGGTAGGCTTTGTTACTTTGGTCCCAGCTCTCTGCAGGTCATTCACTAGGTCCCCCCGTGTGGTTCTGGGATTTTTATTCACCGTTCTTGTGATCATTTTGACCCCACGGGGTGAGATCTTGCGTGGAGCCCCAGATCGAGGGAGATTATCAGTGGTCTTGTATGTCTTCCATTTCCTAATAATTGCTCCCACAGTTGATTTCTTCAAACCAAGCTGCTTACCTATTGCAGATTCAGTCTTTCCAGCCTGGTGCAGGTCTACAATTTTGTTTCTGGTGTCCTTTGACAGCTCTTTGGTCTTGGCCATTGTGGAGTTTGGAGTGTGACTGTTTGAGGTTGTGGACAGGTGTCTTTTATACTGATAACAAGTTCAAACAGGTGCCATTAATACAGGTAACGAGTGGAGGACAGAGGAGCCTCTTAAATAAGAAGTTTCAGGTCTGTGAGAGCCAGAAATCTTGCTTGTTTGTAGGTGACCAAATACTTATTTTCTCCCATAATTTGCAAAGAAATTCATACAAAAATCCTACAATGATTTCTGGATTTTTTTCCCTCATTTTGTCTGTCATAGTTGAAGTGTACCTATGATGACAATTACAGGCCTAGCTCATCTTTTTAAGTAGGAGAACTTGCACAATTGGTGGCTGACTAAATACTTTTTTGCCCCACTGTAAACCACGTGGGTTACTTTAGATTCATATAAACCACGTGGGTTACTTTAGATTCATATAAACCACGTGGGTTACTTTAGATTCATATAAACCACGTGGGTTCCTTTAGATTCATATAAACCACAGCACTACTGTACCTGTATAGAACAGCTTTGTCTGCACCAAATACACCAACTATTAAGTCTGTGGTGGAGAGACAGATAGAGAGGTAGAGAGGGGGGAGAGACAGAGAGGGGAGAAGGGGGAGAGGAGAGAGATAGAGGGGGGAGAGGAGAGAGGAGAGACAGAGAGGGGAGAGGGGGGAGAGGAGAGAGACAGAGGGGGGAGAGGAGAGAGAGACAGAGAGGGGAGAGAGAGACAGAGAGGGGAGAGGAGAGAGAGACAGAGGGGGGAGAGGAGAGAGAGACAGAGGGGGGAGAGGAGAGAGAGACAGAGGGGGGAGAGGAGAGAGAGACACAGAGAGGGGAGAGAGACAGAGAGGGGAGAGGAGAGGAGAGAGACAGAGAGGGGAGAGGAGAGAGAGACAGAGGGGGGAGAGGAGAGAGAGACACAGAGAGGGGAGAGAGAGAGAGGGGAGAGGAGAGAGACAGAGAGAGACAGAGGGGGGAGAGGAGAGAGACAGAGAGGGGAGAGGAGAGAGACAGAGAGGGGGGAGAGACAGAGAGGGGAGAGGAGAGAGACAGAGATGGGAGAGACAGAGAGGAGAGAGACAGAGAGGGGAGAGGAGAGACACACAGAGAGGGGAGAGGGGGGGGAGAGGAGAGAGACAGAGAGGGGAGAGGAGAGAGACAGAGGGGGGAGAGGAGAGAGACAGAGGGGGGAGAGGAGAGACAGAGGGGGGAGAGGAGAGAGACAGAGGGGGGAGAGGAGAGAGACAGAGGGGGGAGAGGAGAGAGACAGAGGGGGGAGAGGAGAGAGACAGAGAGGGGAGAGGAGAGAGACAGAGAGGGGAGAGGAGAGAGACAGATGGGGGAGAGGAGAGAGAGACAGAGAGGGGAGAGGAGAGAGAGACAGAGGGGGGAGAGGAGAGAGACAGAGGGGGGAGAGGAGAGAGAAACAGAGGGGGGAGAGGAGAGAGAAACAGAGGGGGGAGAGGAGAGAGAAACAGAGGGGGGAGAGGAGAGAGAGACAGAGGGGGGAGAGGAGAGAGAGAGAGGGGGAGAGGGGGGAGAGGAGAGAGACAGAGGGGGGAGAGGAGAGAAACAGAGAGGGGAGAGGAGAGAGACAGAGAGGGGAGAGGAGAGAGACAGAGAGGGGGGAGAGACAGAGAGGGGAGAGGAGAGAGACAGAGAGGGGAGAGACAGAGAGGAGAGAGACAGAGAGGGGAGAGGAGAGAGACACAGAGAGGGGAGAGGGGGGGAGACAGAGGGGAGAGGAGAGAGACAGAGAGGGGAGAGGAGAGAGACAGAGGGGGGAGAGGAGAGAGACAGAGGGGGGAGAGGAGAGACAGAGGGGGGAGAGGAGAGAGACAGAGGGGGGAGAGGAGAGAGACAGAGGGGGGAGAGGAGAGAGACAGAGGGGGGAGAGGAGAGAGACAGAGGGGGGAGAGGAGAGAGACAGAGAGGGGAGAGGAGAGAGACAGATGGGGGAGAGGAGAGAGAGACAGAGAGGGGAGAGGAGAGAGAGACAGAGGGGGGAGAGGAGAGAGACAGAGGGGGGAGAGGAGAGAGAAACAGAGGGGGGAGAGGAGAGAGAAACAGAGGGGGGAGAGGAGAGAGGGGGGAGAGGGGGGAGAGGAGAGAGACAGAGGGGGGAGAGGAGAGAGACAGAGAGGGGAGAGGAGAGAGACAAAGAGGGGAGAGGAGAGAGACAGAGAGAGGAGAGGAGAGAGACAGAGAGGGGAGAGACAGAGAGGAGAGAGACAGAGAGGGGAGAGAGAGCGGGGGGAGAGGGGGGAGAGACAGAGATGGGAGAGGGGGGAGAGACAGAGGGGAGAGGAGAGAGACAGAGAGGGGAGAGGAAAGAGACAGAGAGGGGAGAGGAGAGAGAGGCAGAGGGGGGAGAGGAGAGAGAGACAGAGGGGGGAGAGGAGAGAGAGAGAGAGGGGGGAGAGGGGGGAGAGGAGAGAGACAGAGGAGAGAGACAGAGAGGGGAGAGAGAGACAGAGGGGAGAGGAGAGAGAGAGACAGAGAGGGGAGAGGAGAGAGACAGAGGGGGGAGAGGAGAGACAGAGGGGGGAGAGACAGAGAGGGGAGAGGAGAGAGAGAGAGGAGAGGAGAGAGAGACAGAGAGGGGAGAGGAGAGAGAGACAGAGAGGGGAGAGGAGAGAGAGACAGAGAGGGGAGAGGAGAGAGAGACAGAGAGGGGAGATGAGAGAGAGAGACAGAGAGGGGAGAGGGGGGAGAGGAGAGACACAGAGGGGGGAGAGGAGAAAGACAGAGGGGGGAGAGGAGAGAGACAGAGGGGAGGGGGGAGAGACAGAGAGGGGAGAGGAGAGAGACAGAGAGGGGAGAGGGGGGAGAGGAGAGAGACAGAGGGGGGAGAGGAGAAAGACAGACGGGGGAGAGGAGAGAGACAGAGAGGGGAGAGGAGAGAGACAGAGAGGGGAGAGGAGAGAGAGACAGAGAGGGGAGAGGAGAGAGAGACAGAGGGGGGAGAGGAGAGAGACAGAGGGGGGAGAGGAGAGAGAAACAGAGGGGGGAGAGGAGAGAGAAACAGAGGGGGGAGAGGAGAGAGAGACAGAGGGGGGAGAGGAGAGAGAGACAGAGGGGGGAGAGGAGAGAGAGACACAGAGGGGGGAGAGGAGAGAGACAGAGAGGGGAGAGGAGAGAGACAGAGAGGGGAGAGGAGAGAGACAGAGAGGGGAGAGACAGAGAGAGACAGAGAGGGGAGAGACAGAGAGGAGAGAGACAGAGAGGGGAGAGGAGAGAGACAGAGGGGGGAGAGGGGGGAGAGACAGAGAGGGGAGAGGGGGGAGAGACAGAGGGGAGAGGAGAGAGACAGAGAGGGGAGAGGAGAGAGACAGAGGGGGGAGAGGAGAGAGACAGAGGGGGGAGAGGAGAGAGAGACAGAGAGGGGAGAGGAGAGAGAGACAGAGAGGGGAGAGGAGAGAGAGACAGAGGGGGGAGAGGAGAGAGAGACAGAGGGGGGAGAGGAGAGAGAGACAGAGGGGGGAGAGGGGGAGAGGAGAGAGACAGAGGAGAGAGACAGAGAGGGGAGAGAGAGACAGAGGGGGGAGAGGAGAGAGAGACAGAGAGGGGAGAGGAGAGAGACAGAGGGGGGAGAGGAGAGACAGAGGGGGGAGAGGAGAGAGAGAGAGGGGGGAGATACAGAGAGGGGAGAGGAGAGAGGGGAGAGGAGAGAGAGACAGAGAGGGGAGAGGAGAGAGACAGAGAGGGGAGAGGAGAGAGAGACAGAGAGGGGAGAGGAGAAAGAGAGACAGAGAGGGGAGAGGGGGGAGAGGAGAGACACAGAGGGGGGAGAGGAGAGACATAGGGGGGGAGAGGAGAGAGACAGAGGGGAGGGGGGAGAGACAGAGAGGGGAGAGGGGGAGAGGAGAGAGACAGAGGGGGGAGAGGAGAGAGACAGAGGGGGGAGAGGAGAGAGACGGAGAGGGGAGAGGAGAGAGACAGAGAGGGGAGAGGAGAGAGACAGAGAGGGGAGAGGAGAGAGAGACAGAGGGGGGAGAGGAGAGAGAGACAGAGGGGGGAGAGGAGAGAGAGACAGAGAGGGGAGAGGAGAGAGAGACAGAGAGGGGAGAGGAGAGAGAGACAGAGGGGGGAGAGGAGAGAGAGACAGAGGGGGGAGAGGAGAGAGAGACAGAGGGGGGAGAGGAGAGAGAGACAGAGAGGGGAGAGGAGAGAGAGACAGAGAGGGGAGAGGAGAGAGAGACAGAGGGGGGAGAGGAGAGAGAGACAGAGGGGGGAGAGGAGAGAGAGACAGAGAGACAGAGAGGAGAGAGAGACAGAGAGGGGAGAGGGGGAGAGGAGAGAGGAGAGAGAGACAGAGAGGGTACAGAGGGGAGAGGAGAGAGAGTCAGAGGGGGGAGAGGAGAGAGAGACAGAGGGGAGAGGAGAGAGAGACAGAGAGGGGAGAGGAGAGAGAGACAGAGAGGGGAGAGGAGAGAGAGACAGAGAGGGGAGAGGACAGAGAGACAGAGAGGGGAGAGGAGAGAGAGACAGAGGGGGGAGAGGAGAGAGAGACAGAGGGGGGAGAGGAGAGAGAGACAGAGAGACAGAGAGGAGAGAGAGACAGAGAGGGGAGAGGGGGAGAGGAGAGAGGAGAGAGAGACAGAGAGGGTACAGAGGGGAGAGGAGAGAGAGTCAGAGGGGGGAGAGGAGAGAGAGACAGAGGGGAGAGGAGAGAGAGACAGAGAGGGGAGAGGAAAGAGAGACAGAGAGGGGAGAGGAGAGAGAGACAGAGAGGGGAGAGGAGAGAGAGACAGAGAGGGGAGAGGAGAGAGAGACAGAGGGGGGAGAGGAGAGAGAGACAGAGAGACAGAGAGGAGAGAGAGACAGAGAGGGGAGAGGGGGGAGAGGAGAGAGGAGAGAGAGACAGAGAGGGGACAGGGGGGAGAGGAGAGAGACAGAGAGGGGACAGGAGAGAGAGACCGAGGGGGAGAGGAGAGAGAGACCGAGGGGGGAGAGAGGAGAGAGAGAGGAGAGAGGAGAGAGAGAGAAGGGAGAGCGAGAGAGAGGGGAGAGCGAGAGAGAGGGGTGCGCGAGAGAGAGGGGAGAGCGAGAGAGAGGGGAGAGCGAGAGAGGGGAGAGAGAGAGAGAGGGGAGAGAGAGAGAGAGAGGGGAGAGAGAGGGGAGAGCGAGAGGGGAGAGCGAGAGAGCGAGAGGGGAGAGCGAGACGGAGAGAGCGAGTGGGAGAAGGGAGAAAGAGGGGGAGAGGGAGAGAGAGGGGGAGAGGGAGAGAGAGGGGGGTGGGAAAGAGAGAGAGGGGGAGAGAAGGGGAGAGAAGGGGGGAGAGAGAGAGAGAGACAGAGAGAGAGGGGAGAGAGCGAGAGAGAGGGGAGAGAGCGAGAGAGAGGGGAGAGAGCGGAGAGAGCGAGAGAGGGGAGAGAGCGAGAGAGAGGGGAGAGAGCGAGAGAGAGAGGGGAGAGAGAGAGGGGAGAGCGAGAGAGAGAGGGGAGAGAGAGGGGAGAGAGAGAGGGGAGAGCGAGAGAGAGGGGGAGGGGAGAGCGAGAGAGAGGGGGGAGAGCGAGAGAGAGGGGGAGAGCGAGAGAGAGAGAGAGAGGGGAGAGAGAGAGAGAGAGAGGGGAGAGAGAGGGGAGAGCGAGAGGGGAGAGCGAGAGAGCGAGAGGGTAGAGCGAGAGAGAGACGGAGAGAGCGAGAGCGAGTGGGAGAAGGGAGAAAGAGGGGGAGAGAGGGGGGTGGGAAAGAGAGAGAGGGGGAGAGAAGGGGAGAGAAGGGGGGAGAGAGAGAGAGAGAGAGAGAGGGGAGAGAGCGAGAGAGAGGGGAGAGAGGGGAGAGAGCGAGAGAGAGGGGAGAGAGCGAGAGAGAGCGAGAGAGAGGGGAGAGAGCGAGAGAGAGGGGAGAGAGCGGAGAGAGCGAGAGAGAGGGGAGAGAGAGGGGAGAGCGAGAGAGAGAGGGGAGAGAGGGGAGAGAGAGAGAGAGGGGGAGAGAGAGAGAGGGCGAGCAAGACAGTTGAGAGAAAAACGTCAGTATAATGCCAGCGGGCTTGCCAAGTAAGAGCCAAATCTGTAGGCATTCAGTCACCACAAACCCAGGAAAATACTAGCAGAGCTTAACTCCCTAACGCCTTTCAACAACACTCATACTTCCCCTAACTACACCTGGGTATCCATTCTAGTATCAACCTACCTGGGTATCCAATCTAGTACGAAGCTACCTGGGTATCCATTCTAGTATCAAACTACCTGGGTATCCATTCTAGTATCAAACTATCTGGGTAGCCAATCTAGTACGAAACTACCTGGGTATCTCTTCTAGTATCAAACTACCTGTGTATCCATTCTAGTACGAAACTACCTGGGTATCTCTTCTAGTATCAAACTACCTGGGTAGCCAATCTAGTACGAAGCTACCTGGGTATCTCTTCTAGTATGAAACTACCTGGGTATCTATTCTAGTATCAACCTACCTGGGTATCCAATCTAGTATCAAACTACCTGGGTATCTATTCTAGTATCAAACTACCTGGGTATCCATTCTAGTATCAAACTACCTGGGTATCCATTCTAGTATCAAACTACCTGGGTATCTATTCTAGTATCAAACTACCTGGGTATCTATTCTAGTATCAAACTACCTGGGTATCCATTCTAGTATCAAACTACCTGGGTATCTCTTCTAGTATGAAACTACCTGGGTATCTATTCTAGTATCAAACTACCTGGGTATCTATTCTAGTATCAAACTACCTGGGTATCCATTCTAGTATCAAACTACCTGGGTATCTCTTCTAGTATGAAACTACCTGGGTATCCATTCTAGTATCAAACTACCTGGGTATCCATTCTGGTCAATATCGGTGGCTCCGTGCAGGGAGTATCCAAAGCTGGGGGGCATGTAAGAGGAGGCCCACCTCCCCACTAGGACCTGAGAAGGCACTGGGTCAGGCCCTGCAGCCCTCCCATTGTGGATGTACACTAGGCCCCTGTGCTTCGGCCCGCCGTAGGGTGCAGCTATGGCAATGTCTGGAACAGAGAAACATTACAGGAAGATCACTAACAACCCTTCATGGTGGTTTGGCCTTTGTCTTCAAACCAGGGAATCTCCCCGAGTTGGCCTCATACATACCGTTGAGGCCTCATACATACCGTTGAGGACTCATACATACCGTTGAGGACTCATACATACCGTTGAGGACTCATACATACCGTTAAGACCTCATACATACCGTTGAGGACTCATACATACCGTTAAGACCTCATACATACCGTTGAGACCTCATACATACATACCGTTAAGACCTCATACATACCGTTGAGACCTCATACATACCGTTGAGGCCTCATACATACATACCGTTAAGACCTCATACATACCGTTAAGACCTCATACATACCGTTAAGACCTCATACATACCGTTAAGACCTCATACATACCGTTGAGGACTCATACATACCGTTAAGACCTCATACATACATACCGTTGAGGACTCATACATACCGTTGAGGACTCATACATACCGTTAAAACCTCATACATACCGTTGAGACCTCATACATACCGTTGAGGCCTCATACATACCGTTAAGACCTCATACATACCGTTGAGACCTCATACATACCGTTAAGACCTCATACATACCGTTGAGGCCTCATACATACATACCGTTAAGACCTCATGCATACCGTTGAGGCCTCATACATACATACATACCGTTAAGACCTCATACATACATACCGTTAAGGCCTCATACATACCGTTAAGACCTCATACATACCGTTGAGGCCTCATACATACCGTTGAGACCTCATACATACCGTTAAGGCCTCATACATACATACCGTTAAGGCCTCATACACACATGCACACACCCCGTTGAGACCTCATACATACCGTTAAAACCTCATACATACCGTTAAGGCCTGATACACACATACACACACCCCGTTGAGACCTCATACATACCGTTGAGGCCTCATACATACCGTTGAGGCCTCATACATACCGTTGAGACCTCATACATACCGTTGAGACCTCATACATACCGTTGAGACCTCATACATACCGTTGAGACCTCATACATACCGTTGAGACCTCATACATACCGTTGAGACCTCATACATACCGTTGAGACCTCATACATACCGTTGAGGCCTCATACATACCGTTGAGGCCTCATACATACCGTTGAGGCCTCATACATACCGTTGAGACCTCATACATACCGTTGAGACCTCATACATACCGTTGAGACCTCATACATACCGTTGAGACCTCATACATACCGTTGAGACCTCATACATACCGTTGAGACCTCATACATACCGTTGAAGCCATCCATATCCAGGTCCCCCAGTGTGGCGATAGAACTGCCGAAGCGTGAGTAGATCTCTGTCCCACTCAGTGTGATGGGTGTGTTGAAGGAGAAGCCTCCCTTCCCCAGGAACACAGACACCTGACCCACCTCCCTTAGCTTCCCATCACTACCACGGTCCATGAACAGAGGGGCCCCTACAAACAGATCCACCAGCCTGAGGAGAGACATGATTAGGGTTTACACTAACAGAAGATAAACTTCCAATAGTGGACGACTAATTCATGGTAAAAAAGGCACTGCATCTCAGTGCTTGAGGCGTCACTAAAGACACCCTAAAGACACCCTAAAGACACCCTGGTTCGATTACGTGATTGGGAGTCCCATAGGGCTGGCGCACAATTGTCCCAGCGTCGTCCTGGGTTTTGTTCCGGGGGTGAGCTTTCATTGTAAATAAGAATTTGTTGAGTTGAAATAAAAGGTGCAAAATTCATGGTATTTTGCAGCACTAAAATAACACAGCGATATGTACTTTAACTAAATGCTCAGGCTCAGACAGAGACGGATATTTCTATGAGATATAAAGTACCCCCTCTTTTTAATAACATTTTGGGCTGGTTTCCCGAACATAAGACTAAGCCTAGCACGGTACTATGAAACCTGTTCAATATGGACTCTCCATTGAAAGTGTTTATTTAGTCCAGTAATAGTAATTCATTTGTTTTATGAAACCAACTCTTCTTCTTTGACCATGTACAATATTTGGGCTTTTATGGACTTGATCTCCACAACATATTCAAAAATGTCCCCTAAGTGATAATGGCACTGCAAATACGAATGGTGTGACATAACCTACTTTAAAAATCAGCCCTGATATTACAGCTGCATCTGTGTGTATTTAGAGTGAGTAAATATGTATTCATCATATTAAAAACGTAAGGATGGTAAACTGTAACTAATTCATCTGAAAGCAGCCCGGACTCAGGAGAGGACGTGAAGCCATGACGGCTGGATAATTAACCGGCCTGTCATCTTCTTGAGATAAATTAACACTGCAACAGGACATGAAAGTCTAAATGCCTTGAGCGGATCCCAACACTTCTAAAAGCTCTCTTTACCATTAATACATATCCTGAAGAAGGGTTGTGTTCATTAGGAAACAAAGAGGGGGGGGGAAGACAAACAGGGAGGGAATACCAAACTAAATGCCTGACTCATATTAACCCCCGCTGTACCAAACTAAATGCCTGACTCATATTAACCCCC
The DNA here is from genome assembly GCF_045791955.1 of Oncorhynchus clarkii lewisi. Classification (NCBI taxonomy): domain Eukaryota; kingdom Metazoa; phylum Chordata; class Actinopteri; order Salmoniformes; family Salmonidae; genus Oncorhynchus; species Oncorhynchus clarkii. The sequence continues at coordinate 164,441 of NW_027261115.1, forward strand.
GCTGTACCAAACTAAATGCCTGACTCATATTAACCCCCACTGTACCAAACTAAATGCCTGACTCATATTAACCCCCGCTGTACCAAACTAAATGCCTGACTCATATTAACCCCCACTGTACCAAACTAAATGCCTGACTCATATTAACCCCCACTGTACCAAACTAAATGCCTGACTCATATTAACCCCCACTGTACCAAACTAAATGCCTGACTCATATTAACCCCCGCTGTACCAAACTAAATGCTAGGCTTATATTAACCCCTGCTGTTCCAAACTAAATGCTCATATTAACCCCCACTGTACCAAACTAAATGCTTATATTAACCCCCGCTGTACCAAACTAAATGCTAGGCTTATATTAACCCCCGCTGTTCCAAACTAAATGCTCATATTAACCCCCACTGTACCAAACTAAATGCTTATATTAACCCCCGCTGTACCAAACTAAATGCTTATATTAACCCCCGCTGTACCAAACTAAATGCTAGGCTTATATTAACCCCCGCTGTACCAAACTAAATGCTAGGCTTATATTAACCCCCGCTGTACCAAACTAAATGCTTATATTAACCCCCGCTGTACCAAACTAAATGCTAGGCTTATATTAACCCTCGCTGTACAGCCATTAGGTGTGTCTGTGATGGCCAATACAGCCCGGCTTGGATTGCTGCTTGTCCAATCAGCATCCAAATAACCATTTTTTCAGAAACATCATTGCTTACCCATCATTATTGAGGTCGGTCGCTGCCACTGAATGGCCAAAGTAGGCAGCCATCTGAGGAAACAGAGAAATACAATGAGATCTTCCAGAGATCGTGTAGCCTACTCACTATTTCTCCATAGAGTCCACCGTCAGGATCGAAATATGAATTACCACAGTTCCATATATAACAGTTTAGCTTCCGTCTCATCTCCTCGCCCCCTACCTGGGCTCGAACCAGGGACCCTCTAGCACACGTCGACAACAGCCACCCCTCGAAGCATCGTTACCCATCGCTCCACAAAAAGCTGCGGCCCTTGCAGAGCAAAGGGGGAACAACTACTTCCAAGGTCCTCGGAGCGATTGACGTCACCGACTGAAACGCTATGAGTGCCGCCCCCGCCCGCTACGCTAGCTAGCCGTTTCACATCGGTTACGGGGACTGATTCCTTCGAGCTCACATCATGTATACAGAACAGTGAGTCTACAAATGATGAGTGCATCCAAAGCAGAACTAGCTACAAAGCAGCACAAAGAGAGTAGGTGGTATATCAGAGTTCTTCTCCGTTTCCGTATGTCTCTGTGTATGTGGGTGGATTCCAGGAGAAACAGTCAAACAACAAAAAGCATATCAATTGTGTCAGCATTTCTACCGTCCTGTTGGCTCGGAGTCGGCCCACACACACACACACACACACAGTTTCATGGTTTACGTGGAGAACAGAGAAGAAGAGTCTGGAGATGTATAGGCTGTTAACGTGTGTGTGTGTGTGTGTGTGTATATGTGTGTGTGTGTGTGTGTGTATGTGTGTATGTATGTGTGTGTGTGTGTGTATGTGTGTGTGTATGTGTGTATGCGTGTGTGTGTATGTGTGTGTGTGTGTGTGTGTGTGTGTGTGTGTGTGTGTGAGAGAGAGAGGAGGGGGTCGTATTCCTGAAAAGACTCAACACTCTGACTTACAGGTTTTCTTGGATCAACCTGTACCAGAATACCCGAGAGGGTCCGGATCCACAATTCTACATAACGTTACGGGTCTGGGTCGGTTCTGATTGTCACGGGTCTCCTCGGGTAAGTGTAATTTTAAACTAACTCGTCCAGAAGGGCCCGTACAGATCCTAACAGACCGCTGCAGTAGAGAGAGAAATGTTATCATCATTGACGATGCTGTCGCTCTTGCTTTTCACCAGAGTAGAGAGTGGCGCGTGTAGCTTGTCGTTGGCCAAATCATGAGTCATCAAAGCGGTAATAGGCTATAGTCATAGAGCCTCAGCTTCGCGTGTAGCAAAAGATAGGAGATATCTCAAATCAATGGAAGATGGAATTAAAAGGACAGAATTAAAAAGTTAAAAAGGAGAAGGAACAGGCTACAATAACCAAGAGCCAACAGGTAGGCTGGTACTAAATTGTCTGAATGGAGTTATTGTTATTTGTAACGGTTCCTAGGCCATCATTGAAAATATGGATTTATTCTTAACTGACTTGCCTAGTTAAATAAAAGGTAAAACATTTTATTTATTTTTTAAATGTAGGATGAGAAAGCACATACAGCTTCAATTAGCCTAGCTTGCTAACGTTAGCTAGCGTAACTAGCTGGTAGCCAGTCAGAGAGCTCAGCGGCGTTGATCTCCACATCTTGAGGTTAGTCTAGCCTGCTAACGTTAGCTAGCGTAACTAGCTGGTAGCCAGTCAGAGAGCTCAGCGGCGTTGATCTCCACATCTCGAGGTTAACAAGCTGTAGCCGGTGAGAGAGCTCAGCGGCGTTGATCTCCACATCTCGAGGTTAACAAGCTGTAGCCAGTCAGAGAGCTCAGCGGCGTTGATCTCCACATCTCGAGGTTAACAAGCTGTAGCCAGTCAGAGAGCTCAGCGGCGTTGATCTCCACATCTCAAGGTTAACAAGCTGTAGCCGGTGAGAGAGCTCAGCGGCGTTGATCTCCACATCTCGAGGTTAACAAGCTGTAGCCGGTGAGAGAGCTCAGCGGCGTTGATCTCCACATCTCGAGGTTAACAAGCTGTAGCCGGTGAGAGAGCTCAGCGGCGTTGATCTCCACATCTCGAGGTTAACAAGCTGTAGCCAGAGTTCTTCTCTGCTCTCTCATCCCTTCTTTCTCCTCTCCACTCCTCAGCTTTGACATCTTTCTTCTTCCAGTGCTGCGAATGGCTTCCAGATGTGAACTCGGGGCTCAATAACAAATAACAGGATGACGTTGGTGTCCGCAGAGGGACAGGAAGCAGTGCTATGGTCCTACGTAATCATATTGGATGATAAATAACTATAGCGATATGGCAGCTTAATTCTAGCGCGAAGTCGGGCTTGGTTGGTTGTCGTCTCTCACGTCCATCTATCCCTCCTCCCTGCGACACTCGCTCACAGTACAGTCCCCTCGCTAGAGCGGCACCCTCTCTCCTTCCTCTCGCGCTTTATCAGCTCTGATGACTAAATTAGTGTAAAAAAAAAAAATTGGGTACTTTTTTGCTGTTTAAAAAAAAGGACAAGCTGCAGGGCAGTAACTTGACCGCGGTCCACTGTGGACGCGATACGACCAGGCATCTCTTTGGTCTCGCTCACCTTCCACAGCCTCATACAGCGGCTGTGAGAGGAGACTAGCATCCCCTTATGACGTGATTGGCTAAGATGAAGGAAACTGGAGGGGAATATAGATATATGTTTGACCACTTTGCCACAGTAAGACCACTGCCATAACTTACCTGCGTTCCTGTGAAATTCAGCATTGACTCCATGTTCCTGCCATTGAAGATGTTCACCTACATGGCAACAACAAAAAATAACGGACTCCATTTAACTGACTGAGTTTCATTTTCTACCCAGATTTACACTCTAATAATAATAATAATAATAATAGTTAGCCTGGTCATCCAGTCTGTGCGTGCTGACAGCTGACGACAGCTCACATCCTAGGACAGGATGAATGAAGGTTAAATGAAGGCTAGTTCTATAGTGCTTGTATCTATAAGCTCATAATACTTACATAGCCCAGAGCTTTGTCTCCCCTGGGTACCCCAGTAACATAGTCTGTACAACAGAACAGAAAAAACAGAAATCACTTACAGTGTTAGAATGAGATCGCCATTGAGATGTTCTATATAGACAATAAGGGATGGGGCCATAGTGATAGGACAATAAGGCATGGGGCCATAGTGATAGGACCATAGTGATAGGACAATAAGGTATGGGAGCATAGTGATAGGACAATAAGGCATGGGACCATAGTGATAGGACCATACTGATAGGACAATAGTGATAGGACAATAAGGGATGGGACCATAGTGATAGGATAATAAGGGCTGGGACCATAGTGATAGGACCATACTGATAGGACAATAGCGATAGGACAATAAAGGATGGGAGCATAGTGATAGGACAATAAGGCATGGGAGCATAGTGATAGGACAATAAGGCATGGGGCCATAGTGATAGGATAATAAGGGATGGGACCATAGTGATAGGACAATAAGGCATGGGACCATAGTGATAGGACAATCAGGCATGGGGCCAGAGTGATAGGACAATAAGGCATTGGGCCATAGTGATAGGATAATAAGGGATGGGACCATAGTGATAGGACAATAAGGCATGGGACCATAGTGATAGGACAATAAGGCATGGGGCCATAGTGATATTACCATAGTGATAGGACAATAAGGGATGGGACCATATTGATAGGACCATAGTGATAGGGCAATAAGGTATGGGACCATAGTGATAGGATAATAGGGCATGGGGCCATAGTGATAGGACAATAAGGCATTGGGCCATAGTGATAGGACAATAAGGTATGGGACCATAGTGATAGGACAATAAGGTATGGGGCCATAGTAATAGGACAATAAGGCATGGGGCCATAGTGATAGGACAATAAGGCATGGGGCCATAGTGATATGACCATAGTGATAGGACAATAAGGGATGGGACCATAGTGATAGGATAATAAGGGCTGGGAGCATAGTGATAGGACAATAAGGGATGGGACCATAGTGATAAGACAATAAGGTATGGGACCATAGTGATAGGAAAATAAGGTATGGTGCCATAGTGATAGGACAATAGGGGATGGGAGCATAGTGATAGGACAATAAGGGATGGGACCATAGTGATAGGACAATAAGGTATGGGACCATAGTGATAGGAAAATAAGGTATGGTGCCATAGTGATAGGACAATAGGGGATGGGAGCATAGTGATAGGACAATAAGGCATTGGGCCATAGTGATAGGACAATAAGGTATGGGACCATAGTGATAGGACAATAAGGTATGGGGCCATAGAAATAGGACAATAAGGCATGGGGCCATAGTGATAGGACAATAAGGGATGGGACCATAGTGATAGGATAATAAGGGCTGGGAGCATAGTGATAGGACAATAAGGGATGGGACCATAGTGATAGGACAATAAGGTATGGGACCATAGTGATAGGAAAATAAGGTATGGTGCCATAGTGATAGGACAATAGGGGATGGGAGCATAGTGATAGGACAATAAGGTATGGTGCCATAGTGATAGGACAATAAGGTATGGGACCATAGCGATAGGACAATAAGGTATGGGACCATAGTGATAGGACCATAGTGATAGGACAATAAGGTATGGGACCATAGTGACAGGAGCATAGCGATAGGACAATAAGGTATGGGACCATAGTGATAGGACAATAAGGTATGGTGCCTTAGTGATAGGACAATAAGGTATGGGACCATAGTGATAGGACAATAAGGTATGGGACCATGGTGATAGGAGCATAGTGATAGGAGCATAGTGATAGGACAATAGGGGATGGGAGCATAGTGATAGGACAATAAGGTATGGGACCATAGTGATAGGACAATAAGGTATGGGGCCATAGTGATAGGATAATAAGGTATGGTGCCATAGTGATAGGACAATAAGGCATGGGGCCATAGTGATAGGACAATAGGGGATGGGAGCATAGTGATAGGACAATAAGGCATGGGAGCATAGTGATAGGACAATAAGGCATGGGGCCATAGTGATAGGACAATAAGGCATGGGAGCATAGTGATAGGACAATAGGGGATGGGAGCATAGTGATAGGACAATAAGGCATGGGAGCATAGTGATAGGACAATAGGGGATGGGAGAATAGTGATAGGATAATAAGGTATGGGGCCATAGTGATAGGACAATAAGGCATGGGGCCATAGTGATAGGACAATAGGGGATGGGAGCATAGTGATAGGACAATAAGGCATGGGGCCATAGTGATAGGATAATAAGTGATGGGACCATAGTGATAGGACAATAAGGCATGGGACCATAGTGAAAGGACAATAAGGCATGGGGCCATAGTGATATTACCATAGTGATAGGACAATAAGGGATGGGACCATAGTGATAGGACCATAGTGATAGGACAATAAGGCATGGGACCATAGTGATAGGATAATAAGGTATGGTGCCATAGTGATAGGACAATAGGGGATGGGAGCATAGTGATAGGACAATAAGGCATGGGAGCATAGTGATAGGACAATAAGGCATGGGGCCATAGTGACAGGATAATAAGGGATGGGACCATAGTGATAGGACAATAAGGCATGGGGCCATAGTGATAGGACAATAAGGCATGGGGCCATAGTGATATGACCATAGTGATAGGACAATAAGGGATTGGAGCATAGTGATAGGAAAATAAGGTATGGGCCATAGTGATAGGATAATAAGGTATGGTGCCATAGTGATAGGACAATAGGGGATGGGAGCATAGTGATAGGACAATAAGGCATGGGGCCATAGTGATAGGATAATAAGGTATGGTGCCATAGTGATAGGAAAATAAGGGATGGGAGCATAGTGATAGGACAATAAGGCATGGGAGCATAGTGATAGCACAATAAGGCATGGGGACATAGTGATAGGATAATAAGGGATGGGACCATAGTGATAGGACAATAAGGCATGGGGCCATAGTGATAGGACAATAAGGCATGGGACCATAGTGATAGGACAATAAGGCATGGGACCATAGTGATAGGACAATAAGGGATGGGACCATAGTGATAGGATAATAAGGTATGGGGCCATAGTGATAGGACAATAGGGGATGGGAGCATAGTGATAGGACAATAAGGCATGGGAGCATAGTGATAGGACAATAAGGCATGGGGCCATAGTGATAGGATAAGGTATGGTGCCATAGTGATAGGACAATAGGGGATGGGAGCATAGTGATAGGACCATAGTGATAGGACAATAAGGCATGGGACCATAGTGATAGGACAATAAGGCATGGGACCATAGTGATAGGACCATAGTGATAGGACAATAAGGCATGGGACCATAGTGATAGGACCATAGTGATAGGACAATAGGGGATGGGAGCATAGTGATAGGACCATAGTGATAGGACAATAGGGGATGGGAGCATAGTGATAGGACAATAAGGCATGGGACCATTGTGATAGGACAATAAGGCATGGGGCCATAGTGATAGGACAATAAGGGATGGGAGCATAGTGATAGGACCATAGTGATAGGACAATAAGGCATGGGGCCATAGTGATAGGACAATAGGGGATGGGAGCATAGTGATATGACAATAAGGGATGGGACCATAGTGATATGACCATAGTGATAGGACAATAGGGGATGGGACCATAGTGATAGGACAATAGGGGATGGGAGCATAGTGATATGACCATAGTGATAGGACAATAGGGGATGGGAGCATAGTGATAGGACAATAAGGGATGGGAGCATAGTGATAGGACCATAGTGATAGGACAATAAGGCATGGGGCCATAGTGATAGGACAATAGGGGATGGGAGCATAGTGATAGGATAATAAGGTATGGGGCCATAGTGATAGGACAATAAGGCATGGGGCCATAGTGATAGGACCATAGTGATATGACAATAGGGGATGGGAGCATAGTGATAGGACAATAAGGCATGGGAGCATAGTGATAGGACCATAGTGATAGGGCAATAAGGCATGGGGCCATAGTGATAGGACAATAGGGGATGGGAGCATAGTGATAGGACAATAAGGGATGGGACCATAGTGATATGACCATAGTGATAGGACAATAGGGGATGGGACCATAGTGATAGGACAATAGGGGATGGGAGCATAGTGATATGACCATAGTGATAGGACAATAGGGGATGGGAGCATAGTGATAGGACAATAGGGGATGGGAGCATAGTGATATGACCATAGTGATAGGACAATAGGGGATGGGAGCATAGTGATAGGACAATAAGGGATGGGAGCATAGTGATAGGACCATAGTGATAGGACAATAAGGCATGGGGCCATAGTGATAGGATAATAAGGTATGGTGCCATAGTGATAGGACAATAAGGCATGGGGCCATAGTGATAGGACAATAGGGGAAGAGAGCATAGTGATAGGACAATAAGGCATGGGAGCATAGTGATAGGACAATAAGGCATGGGGCCATAGTGATAGGACAATAAGGCATGGGAGCATAGTGATAGGACAATAGGGGATGGGAGCATAGTGATAGGACAATAAGGCATGGGAGCATAGTGATAGGACAATAGGGGATGGGAGAATAGTGATAGGATAATAAGGTATGGGGCCATAGTGATAGGACAATAAGGCATGGGGCCATAGTGATAGGACAATAGGGGATGGGAGTATGTGATAGGACAATAAGGCATGGGGCCATAGTGATAGGATAATAAGTGATGGGACCATAGTGATAGGACAATAAGGCATGGGACCATAGTGAAAGGACAATAAGGCATGGGGCCATAGTGATATTACCATAGTGATAGGACAATAAGGGATGGGACCATAGTGATAGGACCATAGTGATAGGACAATAAGGCATGGGACCATAGTGATAGGATAATAAGGTATGGTGCCATAGTGATAGGACAATAGGGGATGGGAGCATAGTGATAGGACAATAAGGCATGGGAGCATAGTGATAGGACAATAAGGCATGGGGCCATAGTGATAGGGTAATAAGGTATGGTGCCATAGTGATAGGACAATAGGGGATGGGAGCATAGTGATAGGACAATAAGGCATGGGAGCATAGTGATAGGACAATAAGGCATGGGGCCATAGTGACAGGATAATAAGGGATGGGACCATAGTGATAGGACAATAAGGCATGGGGCCATAGTGATAGGACAATAAGGCATGGGGCCATAGTGATATGACCATAGTGATAGGACAATAAGGGATTGGAGCATAGTGATAGGAAAATAAGGTATGGGCCATAGTGATAGGATAATAAGGTATGGTGCCATAGTGATAGGACAATAGGGGATGGGAGCATAGTGATAGGACAATAAGGCATGGGGCCATAGTGATAGGATAATAAGGTATGGTGCCATAGTGATAGGAAAATAAGGGATGGGAGCATAGTGATAGGACAATAAGGCATGGGAGCATAGTGATAGCACAATAAGGCATGGGGACATAGTGATAGGATAATAAGGGATGGGACCATAGTGATAGGACAATAAGCCATGGGGCCATAGTGATAGGACAATAAGGCATGGGACCATAGTGATAGGACAATAAGGCATGGGACCATAGTGATAGGACAATAAGGGATGGGACCATAGTGATAGGATAATAAGGTATGGGGCCATAGTGATAGGACAATAGGGGATGGGAGCATAGTGATAGGACAATAAGGCATGGGAGCATAGTGATAGGACAATAAGGCATGGGGCCATAGTGATAGGATAAGGTATGGTGCCATAGTGATAGGACAATAGGGGATGGGAGCATAGTGATAGGACCATAGTGATAGGACAATAAGGCATGGGACCATAGTGATAGGACAATAAGGCATGGGACCATAGTGATAGGACCATAGTGATAGGACAATAAGGCATGGGACCATAGTGATAGGACCATAGTGATAGGACAATAGGGGATGGGAGCATAGTGATAGGACCATAGTGATAGGACAATAGGGGATGGGAGCATAGTGATAGGACAATAAGGCATGGGACCATTGTGATAGGACAATAAGGCATGGGGCCATAGTGATAGGACAATAAGGGATGGGAGCATAGTGATAGGACCATAGTGATAGGACAATAAGGCATGGGGCCATAGTGATAGGACAATAGGGGATGGGAGCATAGTGATAGGACAATAAGGGATGGGACCATAGTGATATGACCATAGTGATAGGACAATAGGGGATGGGACCATAGTGATAGGACAATAGGGGATGGGAGCATAGTGATATGACCATAGTGATAGGACAATAGGGGATGGGAGCATAGTGATAGGACAATAAGGGATGGGAGCATAGTGATAGGACCATAGTGATAGGACAATAAGGCATGGGGCCATAGTGATAGGACAATAGGGGATGGGAGCATAGTGATAGGACAATAAGGGATGGGACCATAGTGATATGACCATAGTGATAGGACAATAGGGGATGGGAGCATAGTGATAGGACAATAAGGGATGGGAGCATAGTGATAGGACCATAGTGATAGGACAATAAGGCATGGGGCCATAGTGATAGGACAATAGGGGATGGGAGCATAGTGATAGGATAATAAGGTATGGGGCCATAGTGATAGGACAATAAGGCATGGGGCCATAGTGATAGGACCATAGTGATAGGTCAATAGGGGATGGGAGCATAGTGATAGGACCATAGTGATAGGACAATAGGGGATGGGAGCATAGTGATAGGACAATAAGGCATGGGACCATAGTGATAGGACAATAAGGCATGGGGCCATAGTGATAGGTCAATAAGGGATGGGAGCATAGTGATAGGATAATAAGGCATGGGGCCATAGTGATAGGACCATAGTGATAGGACAATAGTGATAGGACAATAAGGGCAAGTCATACCATCTTCTCCATCCTCATTGAAGTCTCCGACGGTCACAGAGTAACCTGAAAGTAAAAAAACAAACATTTGAATGAGTTTAACAAACTAAAAGAAGTGATGCCAGCAGAGTTCAGGGCCTTTAGTTGACAGTGGTTTTAGTGGAGCTGGGGTCTCCTTGTCCCCCCGGCAGCCACATTGAACACTCTGCTCCTTTTTGGTGCCATTTTATTGATAAGGACCTATAGCGTGTAAACATGTTTTAAACTGTAACGTTGATATCATGGATGGTCCGTCCATGCATCTGTAACAGTATAGCTTCCGTCCCTCTCCTCGCCCCTAACCCGGGGCTCGAACCAGGGACCCCCTGCACACATCGACAACAGTCACCCCTCGAAGCATCGTTACCCATCGCTCCACAAAAAGCCGCAGCCCTTGCAGAGCAAAGGGGGAACAACTACTTCCAAGGTCCTAGGAGCGATTGACGTCACCGACTGAAACGCTATTAGCGCGCACCACCGCTAACTAGCTAGCCATTTCACATCGGCAACACATCCATAGATCTGTCTAGTAACCACATTGAGAGTGGTTTCTTTGCCATCCACCTGCTTTTTATCTAAAAAGTGGCAGGGAGAACACATTGTTTCAACTGCAGATTGCCCCTTTAAAAACCCCACTTCAGAACAAAGTGAACAAAACACATTTTACCAGACAATGCATCCCAAAGGGCACCCTATACCCTATATAGGGCACTACTATAGACCAGAGCCCTATTCCCTATATAGGGCACTACTATAGACCAGAGCCCATAGGGCACCCTATACCCTATATAGTGCACTACTTTAGACCAGAGCCCATAGGGCACCCTATACCCTATATAGTGCACTACTTTAGACCAGAGCCCATAGGGCACCCTATATCCTATATAGTGCACTACTTTAGACCAGAACCCATAGGGCACCCTATACCCTATATATATAGTGCCCTACTTTAGACCAGAGCCCATAGGGCACCCTATACCCTATATAGTGCACTACTTTAGACCAGAGCCCATAGGGCACCCTATACCCTATATAGTGCACTACTTTAGACCAGAGCCCATAGGGCACCCTATATCCTATATAGTGCACTACTTTAGACCAGAACCCATAGGGCACCCTATACCCTATATATATAGTGCCCTACTTTAGACCAGAGCCCATAGGGCACCCTATACCCTATATAGTGCACTACTTTAGACCAGAGCCCATAGGGCACCCTATACCCTATATAATGCACTACTTTAGACCAGAGCCCATAGGGCACCCTATATCCTATATAGTGCACTACTTTAGACCAGAACCCATAGGGCACCCTATACCCTATATAGTGCCCTACTATAGACCAGAGCCAATAGGGCACCCTATACCCTATATAGTGCACTACTATAGACCAGAGCCCATAGGGCACCCTATACCCTATATAGTGCCCTACTATAGACCAGAGCCCATAGGGCACCCTATACCCTATATAGTGCACTACTTTAGACCAGAACCCATAGGGCACCCTATACAGTGCCCTACTATAGACCAGAGCCCATAGGGCACCCTATACCCTATATAGTGCACTACTTTAGACCAGAGCCCATAGGGCACCCTATACCCTATATAGTGCACTACTTTAGACCAGAGCCCATAGGGCACCCTATACCCTATATAGTGCCCTACTATAGACCAGAGCCCATAGGGCACCCTATACCCTATATAGTGCACTACTTTAGACCAGAGCCCATAGGGCACCCTATACCCTATATAGTGCCCTAATTTAGACCACAGCCCATAGGGCACCCTATTCCCTATTTAGTGCCCTACTTTTGATCAGGTGCCATTTGGGACAAAAATAGGAATTACCTAAATAACTGTCATCGTATTGAGCGCTGGCAGACTTGGTGGTCAGCTGGTTACTGTAAGGAGTGTAGTAGTTGTTGTTGAACCGGGCGATGATCTCAGAGATGTCGTCGCTGATCAGCTGACCTGTGGAAATGAAAACATACAGCAGAACATTGTTGTCGCACACGGACAACACATCGACTGCCTCGTTCATGTCGACCTGTCTAATAAAACCAAAAGGAGGTGACAGAAATGGTTCGTAGGGATCAGTTGATTAGGGAGGGGCGAGAGGTTGAATAGATGTTCCAGAATGGCTTGTCTCATAGGTGGAAATAGTGCTCCTGTGTATAATCGTTCACAACTACAACAAAAAAAGTCTGTGGTAACCACACAGCAGCTAAATCCCCAGTCTGTGGTAACCACACAGCAGCTAAATCCCCAGTCTGTGGTAACCACACAGCAGCTAAATCCCCAGTCTGTGGTAACCACACAGCAGCTAAATCCCCAGTCTGTGGTAACCACACAGCAGCTAAATCCCCAGTCTGTGGTAACCACACAGCAGCTAAATCCCCAGTCTGTGGTAACCACACAGCAGCTAAATCCCCAGTCTGTGGTAACCACACAGCAGCTAAATCCCCAGTCTGTGGTAACCACACA